>NC_028352.1:5202855-5209996 GCF_000741045.1 Vigna radiata var. radiata
GNNATGTAGTTTGAAGCTGACATTCCCTTTCCGCTTCTCCACCCAATGAAAGAAATATGATTTAACCGAGCTCAAATCTTCCAACGGGATGATACACACGTATGATATACGTACTTATACTCCTTTTCAGTTCATAACAAATAAAATAAACTGGTAAATCTAATGCTATTTATATTTTATAGCATATCAAGAATAATGAATAGCATTATTTCACTGACCACTTTCTAATATATTCGTTATGAGTGGCCTCGACCCAATGCCCACCCTTCACGAAACGTACCATTTAAGCTCAAGTGCCTCCAATTGTCAATCTGCTTATTGATGGTTACTTTCTAATTGTACATACGTAATTTTCTGATTGGACGTATATATGATACTTCATGGTGACTATTTTTAACCGATACTTTCTTTCATTGAGAAAATGCTGCAAATTAGTTTTTAAATGATTTAATATAAATCTCTAAACTCGAGCCCTTTTAATATCGACCTTTTTCACTGCACCAAAATTTTGCTTTTCTTTAAGACTTTTTCTTTTTCCTTTGTGGGGTTTACTTGGTGAAGTCTAAACTATGATTCTTCATGCCTATCCATCAGTTGGCACCGTGACCTTAGCTGATCGTTAAAAATTGTTGTCGAGCTGACTATATCAGTAGCTATAAAGTATTGCAAATTCATAGTTATGCCAAATTGTTCCAATTCACTCATACAAAACAATAAGCTTTTCAACTGGCGCAAGGGTTCACTAGCCGTGATAGGTACCAGTATAGGGAGGCCGTGATCTCTCAGCCAAAAGAATTTATGTAAACTGTTTTGTATAGTTAATGTAATTATTTTGGTAGATTTTCATAAAGTTTAATTTTGTCCAGTTTGAATGTGTATGTAATCTAACCTAATACTTTGTAATTATGCCTACCAATTTAGTAAATTTTCCTCGTGACATGGCACGAGCACAGTTTCTGACAAAAGTTGTTCTGCTGTCTGTATTAATCGTGATGTGATCACATTATAAGGATTATCTTCATCTCTCATTAGTCTTTCTTCAGATCATACTTTTCTTCAGTGCCATGTACAAATATCAAGAATAAAATATACAAGCAGTGGAGTGTTTTATCATACATGTATTTAATATTTTGAATATTGATAAACATTATATTCAACACATTTTATCATTTGTCATGCTATTAATAAATGTATCATTTGGAAAAACATACATATATTTTATTATCAAACGGTGAAAAACATACATATGTTTTATCAAAGGTTATATAATGACTAAGATTTATAAGACGCTTTGCTTAAGTTAACATTGTATTGAATAAACACTTCTTTTAATTTTAATGTTATAAAAGGATAGACTTTCTTCTTTATTTGTTTATAAAGGAGAGATAATATATCTTCTTAGACATTATTCATAAATTAAGTTCACCAAACAGTGTTATCTAGAAAATATTGTTTATAAAATTGATTTGTCTAAAACATATTACAAAATATTTTTCTTAACATTATTTTTTTTAAACATTTTTTCATAGACATCAATATTTCATTTAATACTTTTGTTAAACTTTAAAACTTTCTTACATTATTTATTCTTTACACTATCTTGTCTAAACAAAATTAACATTTAAACTAAAATGTTCAAAACAATACATACGACTCAAACATCTTACTAAAATATAGTTGACACATAAAATATAATTAACATACTTGAATTAAAAAAACTATACTAATTCAATTTAATTTATAGTTTAGAGATCAAAATTTATAATTTATGTAAAAACATTTTTAACCCTTGTAAATAAATAATATACAAATTGATAGAAAATTCAAATGTTTCACGTGATGTTAGTTTTTCTCTAAAAGCCCAATTCATTCCGAATAACAATCCTCTTGCTCTATAATTTATTCAAATTCATTTTATTACAGTACACAGCATTCCAAAAGGCCAAGTGCAATTGAAATGTATCTAGAAGAGCGCAGCATTCATGAATTATGTTCAATCCACTTCAAAAACAATCAGTCGTTAAAGCTGGGCACACAAGTTAATTTCAATCTAAATTTAACTAATCTAATATGCATGCAATGTTAATATAAATACAAAAATAAAAACTATACAGATGTAAACACAACTGACTGAACCAATCAACAAATAAAAGATCGGGCCATCCAAATTCACTATGGCCTGTATGATAATAATCATTGCTGGTAAACTCAAGCAAACACACCCAAAAATGTAAAACCACTCAGTCACTATCACACAATATTTCTAGTCTAATGTCAACAACCACGGAATGCACGAGATTCAGACCAACCCAGATACGGCAAAAGTTTGCTACGACTTCTGAAGAACACATTTCTCATACAAAGCAATGATATCTTTCTTGTTGGGATTCTTCAACCGGAGCAGCTGATCACCATAGTTGTGCTTTGTCAGCTCTTGTTTAAGCTTCTGGACAGTAAACTTTCTATAATCCTCCTCACTTCGCTGGCTAAGATTTTCTTCGGCACCCTCAAAGACGGAACCACCATCTTCTGGTTGTGTGTACTTAAGTGGACTGGATGTACTCCTAGTTCTCTTGGTTACCTTTGCTATTCTTGGGCTTACATCCATGTCATCACCAAAGTCGTCATCTACCCTCATACGTTTACCATGGGAAACAGTGTTTAGTTTACCGTCAAATGCGGTTTCGTTCAGTCGAAATTTAGTCAGTTCTTGATGGAGAGAATCAATTTTGGCCTGTGCAGATTGTAGCTGCAGAGAGAGAGCCTCAGCCCGGTTATTTGCCTGTGCATGTGCTTCACGTTCTGTTTCAAGAAGTTGTTCGAGAATTTGCGCACTATTGCGCCTGTGGGTCTTGTCTTTATCCAAAAGGGCTTCTAAATCCTTCTCTCTCTGTTGCACCTTTTCCTCTAGTTTCACAGCTCTGGTAAGTGCATCCTTCTCCGAATCCCGTACTCTTTGTAATTCAGCTTCCAAATTATCTTTCTCCCTCCCCAAACTTTCAATTCTCCTCTCAGCCCTCTCAATCTGCGTTAGTCTTTCCATTGCCAGTCTCTGCATCTCACTCTTCTCCTTCTGAGCCATGCCTGCTTCACCCCGCATTTTATCAGCCACTTCAGTAGCCCTGGCAGCTTCTTTTTCAGCAATTTTACACCTTTCCTGGACCTCATCAAATCTTTTAAACTCAGTCTGGTACTTCTGTTCTAGATGGTTCTTCTCCTGCTGAAAAACCATAGCTTCCCTCTCATATGATTGGGCCCTAGCATTTTCAATTTTCAACTTCTCAGTCAACTCTTTAATTTCGATCCTCAGTGATGATATTTCAGAATCATAAGTTCTTATCTTTGACTCGGCAGCCTGCAAGATCAGAACGCACTTAGTCCCAAAAAGAGTAAACATGCATATAATTGAGTGTAGAATTCTAAAGTCTTAACATCCATATACAATTCCTAGCCAATTGGTTGAGTGAAGATGCAAAGATCAAAAATCAGAGAGCAAAAAGACAGAAGCCAAGTAGCCTTCCAGGTGCAGGGCCGCAATAAAAGAAATACACAAGTATCAAGTATATAAACAAGATTTTATTATACACATGCACAACATAAATCTTGTACTGAGAGCACTTGATTAGGCCCTGTAGGACACTTCTTAGAAGCCAAGAATCTCACCTTCAATTCTAAATTCAGGGTAGCTAAACACTTCTCAGCATGATCAATTTTGGCGGTTTTATCTCTTATTTCGTCTTCCTGCATAGTTAGAAATGAGCAACAGATAAGAACTCAAGTTTGCAAACCATTACAGATCTCTTTATGTAATAGCAATACTAAGTGAAAGATATAAAAGAAAAGAGCAGGAATCTCGAGAGGGAGAGCGCACTTTTTCAGCCAAAGTTCCAGAAAATTCTTCTCTTAAAGCATCTTCCCTCAGCTGTGTCTGTTTGTTTGTGCGCTCCTGCACAATAGATGCTTTCTCTAAAGCAGACTTTGCTTCTCTAACGGCAATGTCATACTTTCGCTTCCACTCCTCCGCCTCCTCTTGAGCAGACTGAGCTTGTTCTTTAGCTGCTGCCAACCTTGCTTCAGCAGCACCACTTCGGGATTTGAGAGCTGCTATTTCAGAACTAGCTTGATCTTCTTCGGCTTTCTGCCTCGATAAGACTTGCTCATATTTTCTTTTCCAATCCATGGATTCCTGCTTGGTAGAATCTAGTGTTTTCAATATACCAGAGTACCTTTCGTCCAGTAATCGACGATTAGATTGCAGGTCAGTTATGCGATTCATATATTCATCAGTTAATTTCTTCTTATCTTTGATGGCATCCTCATATCTCTTAATGTAATCAGATTTTTCACCTTCGCTGGCTTCCAGCCGTTTCATTAAAAGAGCCATCTTATCTTCAATCAACCGACATTGTAAAGCATGAGAACTCTTTTCTGATTCAACTTTAGCTATTAGCCTCTTGGTAAGGTCAACTATGGGGCCTTCAAAACTGTTAACAGCAGCAACACGAAAATTAATTTAGAAAAAGCCACTTGAGATAAACAGAAATTTTGGCAGAAAGACATTTTAACAAACCTTCGTTGCAAGAAAACAGCAAGTTTGTGCCACTTTCCTGGACCTTGAATAGTTTTCTCATATTCAGATAAAAGAGCATCAAGAACCTGCATCAAAAATACATTATAGAAACTTGTCATTTCAACAAAGCTGCCTTATTTTTGCAACAGTCATGATCTATATTTGCCATTAGGAGCACAACAGTTACCTTAGCAACATTATCAATCTTTGCATCAGAAGCATTACAAGCTGCCCTCAGCCTCTTTTCCATTGACTGTATGGCATTTGAGCACTGCAGATCCGCCTCCATGAATGCATTCCTCCTATAATCCTGTTAACCAATACATTAGTAACATCTAATACGACAGAAAGCACTGCAGCACTGCACCAACCCCAACCCTCAAATGAACAGACAATTGCATACAGATTTACCATGACAAAATGGTAGGTTTACGTACAGACACATATACAAAAAACATAATTGCACTTTAGATCCCTTTAATTTGTTCCATGTGATTAAGAAGGGTACCTCCATGTCTAGGATAGCATACTTTTAGAACTACCAATCCCTTTGCTTATTTCATTGGAATGAATCTTTATCAAGATTCCACTAATTATGACTTCTGATGAACTTCTAAAGCTATTTCATATCCCAAATCTATCATAAACAAAGGGAAGGATCAAAATTACTTTATTTTAAAACTGACTTAATTAGCTTAATAAATTGAGACCCAAAAATGTAATCACAACTGAATATTGTTATAGTAACTTATAAATAAAGAACTCATTGTATACATTTTCCCTAAATGCAATAACAGGTTATCTTCACTTACCAATGATTCAATAAAACTTTAATACAATGCAACATACACTAAACGATGTTCAACAAAAGAGGAAAAAAAACCTAACCAAATAAGATCTTATATTTTAAACAAGTAGGAACACAAAAAGATTGTCCCCTCTCCATAACCTCCAATACTGCCAGAAATTAATAATAATGGTCAGTTCAGCCAAAAAAATGTGATTCCATTCCATTTGGAATGCACAACTTTGCCGACCCTCAAAGGATATAAAGAATTCGAAATAGTCATAGCAGGCTATCAAAAACTTTCCCACTAAATCCTGTAACAGAAAAGTAGATCAAAGGCAAGCCAATTAGATGAGATGCATCCATGTAGCTTATGGCCTTAAATTTTTGCCTCTGCTTTCGAAAGTAGATAAGCTAGATGGTTCATTCAACAACATGAGATGCATCCAGGTAGCTTATGGCCTTAAATTTTTGCCTCTGCTTTCTAAAGTAGATAAGCTACATGGTTCATTCAACAAGACCAGAGGGTTCAAAAGGGGTAAAAGTTATATCTTACAATATTAATACAAAACCGTTTCTAAGCAAATGAGGGGACGGGTCATTTGCCCCAACCACAAAAAGATGGGAAGGGGAGACAAAACACCTGATGCAACAAATTATAAGATAACATGCACATAACTTATTCACATTCAGTTTATCAGTTAATTCCACTCATGATCTGACATACACAATACCTCAAATGCCTTTTTGAAGAATCTCAAAAGAAGGTCCTCATATTTCTTCCTGGCTGAACCAACTCCTACAGCACTAGCATTAAAAGCAGCCATTGACTTTTGAACTGCTAGTTCATGTGCTTCCCTCAAAGCACCCTACAAACAAGCATTATTATAAGAAAGGACAAGAACCATAATCATTATTTACCTTGAGCAGATAGAATAGATTACTCACTTCCTCAGGGGCCGTTGACCGCTCAAAAGAAGACATATAAACATCGGTAGCTGAATCATATGCCCGACGACACTCAGCTTCTTCGACACTCTGCAAGGCAACAACAATTGAAATATAAAAGCAATACTTCAGCAAACAAAAACGTCCAGAACAAATGGCATGTTGTTAGATTTCTTGCAACAAGAAATCTGGAAACACGCACTAGGCAGCACCAAACACCCAGAAACACTGAAACAGACTTGTATTATTATTATAATACAGGAATACAATTCGAACACTTCCAAGGGAGCAACCTCCCCTCACACAGGAATACAAATGTCCTGTCACTCAATACAATCAATTCAACAACCCCTTCCCTGGACAACCCTATTTCTTATTTAAAGACCCCTCCTCTATACAAACGACCCACCAGGACAGTTATCCAACCCCCTGCCACCTAACTGTCCTAACAACCCCTCAACCGCTTATGTTTTATTTTTAACTCTTTTCCTCCTTTCATAAACCCTCCAAATCCTATCACATGCTATTTTCACATTTTCTTTCCCATATTCTAACAAAATATTTTACAAAAACCTCTGAATAACGTCATGCTGCTCCTTTTATTATCAGATTAAATATACTAGGTCAAAAGAAAAAATGACATTTTTGTAGGTAACTTGAAAAGTTACTTCAAATGATAGGTTTCTAGTCAAGAAACCGTATCTTCCACTCACTCAACACACTACAGAGTAGAGAAAACTGATGAATAACCTCGGGTTTATTGCTTAACGAGAAAGAATACAAGAAAGAGAACAACAAGGGAGCCTAATCTCCCTCCAACAAGACTCAAAGTCTGT
>NC_028352.1:5210211-5239176 GCF_000741045.1 Vigna radiata var. radiata
CAGTTAAGCCAACTAACTAACTAACTGCCTCTAACTGTTTAATCACAGTTATCTAACCTCTCCTCTTCCTTACATACACCTTCAACTTCCTATCAATACCCTCCCCTCCATTTTCAACCTTGTCCTCAAGGTTGAATTCCAGAAATTGATCCTTAATTGTTGCAAAATCTTCCCATGTTGCCCCTTCTATACCCCCANTCTGCCACTCTATCAGTACTTGTTGGATCACATCCTCTCCTTGCTGAAGTTGTCTTCGTTCCAGCACCCTGATGGGCCAGAAAGCAGGTCCTTCAGCCTGCAATTCCTCTGGTAACGCCTTCTCCACTATCTGATCTCCCACAGCCTTTTTCAATTGAGAAGCATGGAACACTGGATGGATTCTCGCTGTCTCCGGAAGCTCCAATCTAAACGCCAGCTTGCCAACCTGCTGTAACACTTTAAATGGCCCAAAATATCTAGCTGACAGCTTGGGGTGTAATCGCACCGGCATTGAAGATTGTCGGTGGGGCCTTATCTTCAAATAGACCCACTCTCCCACTTTGATATCCACTTCTCTCCTCTTTTTATTAGCTTGTTGGGTCATCAAATCCTGGGCACGTCTCAAATGATGTTTCAACTGATTAAGGGCCTCATATCTCGTCATGAGGTCCTGTGCTACTGCCTCCACCTGTGTCTCTCCGGGAATAAATCTGCTGAAAGAAGGAGGAGGCCTTCCATACACAATCTCAAACGGTGTACACTTTGCTGCTCCTTGGTATCTTGTGTTGTACCAAAATTCTGCCCAGGATAGCATTGAAAACCAACTCTTAGGCTGTTCCGAACAAAAACACCGCAAGTACCCTTCCACAATGCGGTTTATCACTTCTGTTTGTCCATCCGTCTCCGGATGATAAGATGTGCTCATCTTGAGCTGCGTCCCTTGCATTTTCAATAGCTTTTTCCAAAAAATACTCAAGAATAAAGGGTCTCTATCGCTTACCATTGATACCGGGATCCCGTGCAACCTTATAATCTCCTTAGCAAACACATCAGCAACTGTTTTTGCAGAATATGGGTGCTTCAAGGCCAGAAAATGTGCATACTTACTCAGCCGGTCAACCACCACCATAATAGCATCGTATCCTTGCGACTTAGGCAGCCTCACAATGAAATCTAGGCTAATTTCCTCCCACACTGCTTGAGGAATTGGCAAGGGCTGTAGCAATCCTTGAGGGGAGGCTGTCACATACTTGTGTTGTTGGCACACGACACAGCTTGCCACGAAATCTGTGATCTCCTTCTTCATACCTACCCAATACAAAGATTGTGCTATTCTTCTGTAAGTCCTATAGACACCCGAATGCCCCCCAGTCTTGGTCACACGAAACTCCTCAATTAGTTTAGGAATCCAGTTGGATTTCGCAGATATCACCAATCTGCCTTTATAATGCAACCTGTTATTCTCCAAAGTATATCGTTCCTCAACTCCTCAATCACCTTTTGCAGCTCGGTATCCTCCTCTACCTCCTTCAATATTTCTTGGAAATCTGGCCAAAATGGCCTCGAAATGGCTCGCAGCTCTTCTTCCTCTGGACCCCCTTCATGCCTTCGTGAAAGAGCATTTGCAGCCCTATTAGTGCTTCCCTTTTTATATATAATCTCAAATTCATATCCCATCAACTTGGCCAACCAGTTCTGCTGGTTCTGAGTAGTAATCCTCTGCTCCAACAGATATTTCAAACTCCTCTGGTCTGTGTATACCGTGAACTTTCTTCCCACCAAGTACNGCCTCCAGTGTTGAATGGCTAACACCAAGGCCATCAACTCTTTTTCGTATATTGATTTACTGAGGTTATTCTCAGACAATGCTTTACTGAAGAATGCTATCGGCCTTCTATTTTGGGTCAACACAGCACCCACTCCTACTCCCGAGGCATCACACTCAATATAAAACTCTTGGCTGAAATCGGGTAACTCCAACACGGGGGCTGATGTGATCGCTGCCTTCAGTTCTTCCATAGCTCGCTTCGCATGCTCATTCCACGAAAATTTCCCCTTCTTTAGCAGTTCGGTCAATGGTTTGGCTATTTTGCCATAGCCGGCCACGAACCTCCTATAGTAACCCGTGAGCCCAAGGAAACCCCTCAACATTTTTAAGTTCCTAGGTTCTTCCCATTCCACCACTGCTTTAATTTTTTCTCCATCCATTTCTACTCCTTGATCGGAAATTTGATGGCCCAAGTAACGTATCTTCTTCTTGCCGAAATCACACTTCTTCCGGTTGGCCACCCACCCATTTCGTTCCAGCAACTGCATCACCATTTCTAACTGTTTAAGATGATCGGCCCAATTTGGGCTATAGACGAGAATATCGTCGAAAAAAAACCAACACCCATTTCCTCAAATACGGTTGCAGGAGCTTGTTCATGGTGCTCTGAAACGTGGCCGGCGCATTCGTCAGTCCGAACGGCATCACGAGAAATTCGAAATGTCCCAGATGGGTGCGGAAGGCCGTCTTCGCTATGTCTGCTTCCTCCATTCTGATCTGGTGGTACCCAGATTTCAGATCGATCTTAGAAAAATATCGGGCTCCCCTAAGTTCGTCTAGCAGCTCCTCTATCACCGAGATTGGGAACTTATCCGGTACAGTGGCCTTGTTCAGTGCCCTGTAATCTACACAAAAGCGCCAACTTCCATCCTTTTTCTTCACGAGTATGACCGGGCTGGAGAACGGGCTTGAGCTGTGGCGGATAATGCCGGACTGCAACATTTCTTCAACCTGTTTTTCGATCTCTCCTTTTAGAATGTGAGGATAGCGGTATGGCCTCACATTTATAGGATCTACACCTGTTTTCAGCTGTATTCGGTGNTNGATAGGACGTTCTGGAGGGAGNCCGTGCATATCTTGAAACAGTCGATAGTGGGATTGCAGCAGCTTTTCCATTTGGGCCCACTGTTCACCTGTCACATNTGTCCCCCACTCACCATCTTCAGTTGCTTCTAGCGAACTCAAACCCCACACTACAGCCCCTGATTCCACGTCATCCCCAATCTTCCACAAAGACTTTGGCTTCACCAGCTGTCGCGATAGAGTGGGATCCCCTTTAATAGTGATCGTCTTCTTCCCCACGTGGTACTCCATGGTCATGCTTCCCCAATTGGCTCTGACTTCTCCCAATATAGCTAACCACGCAACACCCAAAATAATATCAACACCCCCTAGCTCAAAAGCGTGGAACTCCTCCTCCACGTCCACCTCCTCCAGTCGAACCACCACCCCTACACAACGGCCCTGGGTAACCCGTCGACACCCATCGCCTAGACTCACGGTGTACGGCGCAGTTGCGATTACCGGCAAGCCTAGCTCCTCTATGGTTCTCTTGCTTATATAATTGTGGCTGGCTCCGCTGTCTACGAGAACCACCACCCGTCGTTCCCCAATTTTTCCGGTCAACTTCAAGGTCCCCGGATTAGTCCAGCCTTCGGCAGAAAATGCCGACAACTCCATAACCTTCTCCTCTGTATTGTCGTTCGTCTCACCCTCTTCCCCTTCGTCTTCGTCTTCCGCCAGCAATAATACTCGCAGACTCTTCTCGGCGCAGCGGTGGCCAGGTGCGAATGGCCCGCCACATCGGAAGCATCACGCCTCCTCTTTTCTCTTGAGGAATTCTGGGTAAGGTAAATTTCGAACCATACGGCCTCTTCCTTCACTCCCAGTCGCCGCATTCGCTCTCACTACCGGGTTCACTGTCGTTCCCTCTCTCCTCGTCGGACCTCCACCCTCTGTTCTTCCCCACTGACTCGTCGCTGGTTTAGTCGTCTCCGTTCGCATCACGCTACGCATGGGTCGTGCACTGAATGGGTACATCTTGAACCCATTCGCATGGCTTCCCTGCGCTCTCATCATAGCATCTTCCACGTCACGGGCGATTCTCATGGCTTCCATCAACTCCGATGGATTCTGTATCCTCACTTGACCCTTCACGTCTTCCCGTAATCCGGCTAAGAAGTAACCCATCACCTGTATCTCCGGAATCCCTTTAGTCTGCCCCATCAAAACTTCAAATTGTCGAACAAACTCCTCAACTGTCCCCTCCTGGCGTATAGTAGCCAATCGTTCGAACACGGTACCCCTAAATCCACCTCCGAAGCGATTAATCATGGCTTCTTTCAGCCCTTCCCACGTTCGATTGCTCGCCTTCTCCTTCCAGAAAGTGAACCAGTACGCCGCGCTACCCTCCATGCTAACATAGGCGATCTCCACTTTTTCCTCATCTTCCTTCACTCGCTGTATATCGAAGAACCTCTCTGCCTAATTGAGCCAACTGAGTGGTTCATCTCCGTCGAAGGTGGGTAACTCCACCCTCTTCCTCCAAGGTTTTTGCTCCCCTGCTCTTTCACTGCTTCCACTTCCTCCGGTTTCTCCATTTCTCCCATGTCGGTTATCGTTCACGGAGCTATCGTCCGAACTACTCTCCGTAGGATTCTCCCTTTTCTCCAACATCTTCATAATTTGTTGTAAGTCCCGACGTACCGCTGCCGACTCCGCTTTCATTCCCTCCACTGTTATCTCGATTGCTTCGAATCGTGCTTCCACGACTTTCTCCATCTTCTCGACCCAACGTCTTCTGCAAAAAGGATCCGACAGGTCGGACCAAACTTGATAGGTTTCTAGTCAAGAAACCGTATCTTCCACTCACTCAACACACTACAGAGTAGAGAAATGAATAACCTCGGGTTTATTGCTTAACGAGAAAGAATACAAGAAAGAGAACAACAAGGGAGCCTAATCTCCCTCCAACAAGACTCAAAGTCTGTTCAGAACATACAAACTGTCAAAAAGTCCCTCTCCAAGATTCAACTCTCCTATTTATACAAACTAACATTCCCNCCACTCCCAACTGTTAACACAGTTAAGCCAACTAACTAACTAACTGCCTCTAACTGTTTAATCACAGTTATCTAACCTCTCCTCTTCCTTACATACACCTTCAACTTCCTATCATCAAATGTATTAAAAAAGTAATCATTCATATTAAAAGAGAGGGGATAAAAGCAGCATACAATTTAGAACAATTAATAAAAAGAAATTCCTATCAGTTGAACATTAACTTCAAGATACTGTCAATTAAGATTTATGAGCACGTAAAACGAATGATCAACGTTTTCTCAAGCATCTTATTTCCTTGGATGGTTAAAAATTATATTAGGCAATTGCAGCTAAACCTGTTCCTCTCTAACTCAAGTCAGTTACAGTAATAATTTGAAGATTAAATATTAACCTGCCAGGAGGAAGAAATTGTAGGCACAGCACCATGGTTGAGCGCATCCAAATAAGATTCTGTAATTCCAACCAAGACAGGTCCAGTCATCATAGTTGCCCCAACTTGTTTTGGCCTTGTTCTCTCAAAAACGAACTTTGTCAAAGCATCAAGGCCAGATCGAAATTCAGGCCTTAATTTTCCAAGCTGCATAATATAAAATACCATAAGTTAAAAGATGCAACAAAGTGACAACAAAAGAATGTCAGCTGATAGGTTACGTACTGATATCTGATCCAGGCGCTGTAGATCGTTTTCGTTGTTCAAAGGTCGCACAAGAGTGAAGCATTCCCGGTCTGGGAACAAAGCCCGAATGGAATCTCGAATCTGTTGTTTAATTTAGTCATAAAAATTATTATTCCATAGAAAATAAAGTTCATATTTGCCCTTTTCCTATGTAACTAACGAACTTGCAAAATTTATTTTCAAAAAATTATAGTTTGTAACTCACAATGACAGGAACTCAAAGGGAAATATAGATTCAGAAAATAACTATAGAACAAAATCTTGTTGGAAAACATTCCATACATGGAAGAATACAAAGTGTTCCTGCTAAATCTAAAAGGAGACTTAGGCTAGAAACCTTCAATATGTATATCCCTTAGTGATAGTGTTTATAAGGATAAAAGCAATTATTTTCTTCTCAAATGCTTAGGAGTAGCGGTGTAGGTTTTCTTGTTCTAGGTGAGCTCCAAGCCCAATATCTAAACCCAAATATTATCAACTTGTTGTACTAGTCTAATGATTGAGAGTTGCTATCCCGGATTTACCACAACGCCCCAGGCCAAGCCTTCAAGGCAAGGAGTCTAAAAATACTCAAATCATGGACAAGTACAAGTTTCGACTTATCGGTTGCCTAGAGCAAAGATCTATTTGCACCAAGGCAATTTTAGCATAATTATTAGCACGAGTAATAGGAACCCAGAATTGAAAAGAGACAAAAGTAATATTCTTTATTGTATAGACTGTATAGAACAAAAAATAGGAGAGCACTCTCTCCTCCAAGGGTTTCCCTTTCAAAGAGAACCAAAGCTCAATCTACAATATTATCCAAAAGTCCCCTGACACAAGAGCTCCCTGCCTCCTTATAAAGGCCCCCAACCAACTAATCAAACTAACAACTAATTTCTAAATTGTTTCCTCTGTCATGCACTCATTACCCATTATAACCTATCACATTATATCCTATCATTACATCCTGCTGCAAAACAACCTTGTCCCCAAGGTTGGAACTGTGAAACTTGATCTCATGGGTCATCTTCATCATCATGTTATCATATGAAGGGAACCCACTAGCTACTACCCTCCAACCCTCCAATTCAAGTCTGGAGGCTTGGGTGGTGGCAAATACTCTTCCAATGACTTCCACTCTTCCCATATTTTTTTAGCCCAATTTTGTGAAATCCTCAGAATCTCATCTCTGACTTCATCAGCTCTTGTAGCAACAATACTTTTGGCAGCTACTCCATCTACTTGCAAACTCTCATGTAAAACTTCCACACTCCCCTAATCTGTGTTACTGATTCCCAACTCTAACATAGCATGTTTCTCCTATTTCCTTCAGATCTCTTTAGTAGATTTGTTGCCAGATTTTTCCAAGAAAGGTTCTTGGATTTTTGGTGTCAGGTCTTGAACCCCTAGACTACATTTTCTTTGCTGTTTGGGTGTACTTTTGTTGATCCTTTGGTGTTCTGAACTTCAGAAGCATTTGCTACCCCTGTTGTTTGACCTTGGGTGTCATTCCCTTCATTAGTGGTCAACTCTTCTCTTTTCACCCACGGAAAAACTAGTTTTTCCTCACCCTTCCTAGCTCAAATATTGTCAATGGCATCCTCTTCTCCTTTTTGTTCCCAATTGCTTGAATTGTCTCCTTCACCTGAGTGTTTCTTTGCTTTCTTGATGTCTTGCAAAAGTTCCTCTCTTCTTTCCTCTCTTGCTCTCTAAACAGACTCAACTGGGTTCCTCTTGACACCATTGTTTTAATCCTAGGCCTCAACAATTTTTCCCCTTCACTGTTTTGACATACACACCACAACCTACCACATTATCTCCACTAAAAGCAATAGCTGTTGCAACTAATTTTTCCCACTTCTTCACTATTTTGACATACACACCACAACCTACCACACTATCTCCACTAAAAGAAGTAGCTTTTGCAACTTTCTTAGCAACAGCCACACCAATGTCTCCATCACAATTTTCGTCATTGCCTTCCTCTTCACATATATTTTCTTCTCTCCTATCCTGCCCTTTAATTCCTGCAAAACCATCAACACTCCAAACAACAGCTTCCGTTTCTCTTTTCTTCTCCCTATTGGTTGAATTTTCTCCTCCATATGAGGGTTTCTTGGTTTTCTAGATGTCTAACAGACTATCTTCACAACATACCTACCCATTTTTCCCTCTTTCTTTCCTTTCATGACAGATTTCTCACTTCTTTCTAAGCCCTTAATGAGAATCCTGATTTCATGCTGCATTTCTTGCATATTTCTTCTCCATTCTGCAATGTTCATTTTCGGTTTTGCCATGCTCATTTTATGTTCGATGGTCCTCCTCTCCAAGGTATTCTCTTTTCCTTCTATGCTTTCACCCTTTCTTGATCACTTCTTGATCTGCAACCTTTGATCAAGTGGGTCGGACCAATTGATAGGAACTCATAATTGAAAAGAGACAAAAGAGTAATATTCTTTATTGTATAGACGGTATAAAACACAAAATAGGAGAGCACTCTCTCCTCCAAGTGTTTCCCTTTTACAGATAGCCAAAGCTCAATCTACAAGATTATCCAAAAATCCCCTAACACAAGAGCTCCCTGCCTCCATATAAAGGCCCCCCAACCATTTAACCAAACTAACAACTAATTTCTATGAAGCCCCCTACTCTGCCTATGAGTTATACCTAGTTTTGTACCTAGAAGTCTATTGGAGTCTGATCTTTCATCTTCTCATTGTATCAAATTTCTATCAATATAAATAGAAAGATCATAAGAGGGGTCTTGCAAGACCTACAAAAATATATTTTCTCTTTTCTACTTTGAGCTTCTCTACTTAATAATGATTGAAAATACAATTATTGAATGAAGAAATGACAACACAAGGAGAATGTGTATATTATCATTGAAGGCCCAACACATAAGACTACTAACATAATTAATAAGAATCCTAGAAATAGTCGTGAAATAATAATTAAATAGCATCTATGAATACATAAAAGGGGAAGCAGAAAGGCACCTCATTTTTAGCTGCTATATCTCTTCCACTCCCTTCAACTGGCCTCAAGGCAATTTCCAAATAATCACGGGGTGTTATTTTTCTGTTATCTTCTGTAAGGTCCAAATAAAAGTCCTGCATGTATGAGGGTTGACAAATTAATGAAGTAAAAAGTGAGAATGTACAATATAGTTACGGTCTACTAAGATACCACCAAAGCTACAATATTTTTACACGTTTGCCCAACATATGTACACAACCTACCCTTAAAAGCCAAACAAAAATTGGGGAAAATTGTCCTAGCTCAGATGCAGAAGTCTTTCCTCCAGCTGCTCTAACACGAATATGCTTTGTCATTTGGGTGACCAGGGAAAGACGATCCAAGGCAGCCTCATCAATACCACCCATCTGGAAAAAAAATGTAGCATCAGCATTCGAATTTCAGAAAGAAATCCACAAAAGTTGGAAAACAGAGAATAAAGTTTCATGTTGACAGAATCAAATTGATCATGACACATCCGAACAAATGAACATGCTAGAAAGAATGTATAGGTTTGAATAAGCCATCCCAACCTGGTTATAAATGAACATGCTAGACAAAAGAACTGCCAGTGAGAATATCTGGGTACTGTATGTTCCCTGCGCAGTAAACAAATTGCCGAGTAAGACAAGTTAGCAAAGTTTAGAGATCGACTACATACATGTGAAAAAGAATATTCGATTAGAAAGCTGAAAAACTGACTGTCTGATCATAAGCATCTATTCCTTCACTGTCTAATAGCAGGAGATTATAATCTGTTCCATCAAGAGCAGTCCTTTTCAAAGGTGTACTCCACAACCAAAGCCCTTTGGTACAGGGCCGATGTGTTGACGCTACTTGAAATCCACTACTCTTTCCTAATAGCTGAAATAAAATAAATAAAAAAGCATAAGCTCAAAACCAAAAGTACACGTTATGATAACAAAATAATGTCATAAAAGTAAGTAAATTTCAAGACTCGCAAAAATAAAACTGAGTGTGCCGATTCAACTTTTATTCGGAGGAATTTAGAGGCAGAAAGGATGTTCAAAATATATTGAATAAAAAGCACGCATACGCACAAAATTACTCCCAGTAATTAAACAATCCAATGGCACCGAAAGAAGTACGAAAGCATTTATCTTCCACATACAACTCGAAACCAAAGGGAAACAAAATCCACGAACTAATTGCTGAACACAATACGCAAACGAGAACACTCTCACAATCACAGAACTACACTTTCCACTGTAGTCACTGGACTACTAGCCAACCAAGGACAGTCCCCTTCGAATTTAGCGTTCAAGTTACCTTATAACATCACCACGACCAAAACAAGAAAAACGACATTTGTCCCAAAATTAATCAAAACCAGATATGCAATAGTTACATAAGCCGATACTGTATCATAAACACCATTTCCACTGAAAAAAAAAAAAGGTTATCCCAAGGAACAGTCATCAAAGCATCAAAACCCTAACTACTAAATGCAACACTACACTCAAAAACCCTAAACTCCAACCACGACGAGATTTTCACTCGAATTAAATAATTACCTGATTCAAGATGAAACTCTTGCCCTGCCGTGCGCGACCGCAGACGGAGACGACGCCGATGGGCTCCTTGACAAGTTGGAGCGTAGCGACAGCTTCTGGATCCATTCGGAACTTCCCCTTCTCATCGCAATAAACGAGGCGTATGGGCCTGGCGGGGCCGGTGACCGGAGATGCCGACGAAGAAGACGGCGCGGCGACGGCGGAGGAGGGCGGGGACGCGTCGGCGGGGCTATCCCTGCCTCTGTTGAAAAGCTTGAGCATCTTTCTCCTTTCTCAGGTACACAGTTTTTTCTTCCCTCTTCCTCTCTTTTAAAAATCAGCACATTCTTTTAAGTTAGAAAAAGCTACAATATGTATAAAAAGTGTGACACATTCTATATAAATAATCATAAAGCAATTCAAAATATTAATGACATTTTAGTAAATTTAATTTTGTATATAACCATTTGAAAATGTTATTATAATAATATGAATATTGGAATAAGCAAAATAATATTTAGATATTATTTTATTATTAATTACTAATTGGTCACGAGTTATCAAAGTGTTATTTTATATTGGTTAAAAGCTCTTTTTGGTTCCAGTTTTGGTTGGAAAAATTCGAAATGGTCCCCATGTTTTTTTTGTGTTCAATTTAGTCCCAAAGAACGTATTTGGTGTTCAATTAAGTCATTTTCACTAACTCCGTCTAAATTGATAACGGTGAGATGTCCAAACGTGCAATTAGAGGGTGAACTGTCGTTTATGTTCTGACGTGGACTAGACCAGTCATCATCATAGGGACCATATTTGAAAATAATTAACAGAAATGGGGACTAGATTGAACAACTTTCATTCATTACAAAACAAAGAGCCACATCACCATCTTCTTCAACCTTCAGCCCAACCAAAAATAGAAACCCTACTTTCTTTCTAAAAATCTAACCCTAGCGTCGTCACACCTAAACCCTCAGACCACCACCGCAATCACCACATACCTACAAACGAAACCCAGAAGACCATTACCATGACGCGACTGCAACCACCTCCACGCACCACCATCTTCATTGCACGCCTTCATCATCATCTTCTTCCTAGTTCGCGCTGCCACCATAGCGATTGAGGGTTTCGATTTGGGGGTTTTTGTTGTGTTATCTGGTTTTTGTAAATTGGAATGTATGATTTTCGTTTCAAAATTGATTTGGGGAACTCTTGGTTCTTCTCTGTTTTGCGAGTGGTTAGGGATTTTGTTCTTCCTTGCAGGTATGGGTTTTGCGAAGTGGGGGATGAGGGTTCAAATTGGGAATGTTAGGGTTTCTGAACTTGGGGTTTTTCGTTTTGGGTTCATTTGATTCGCGATAATGGGTTTCATGGTGGTTGTTGTTGGGTGCACGGGTGGCGCCAATGAAGGTGCTGGTAGGTGGCCATGGGTGGTGTTTTTGGGTGGTTGTTGGACAGAGAAAATGATGGAGGTGAGAAGATGGTGGTTGGTCGTGACCGTGGCGGTGGTGATTAGGGTTATGTGGTGGCTAGGGTTTTTGTGTAAGGGGAAATTAGGGTTTCTGGAGGTAGGAGATGATGATGACGTGTCAAGGGTGATGTGTCATTGAAAGTTGTTCAATCTAGTCCCCATTTCTGTTAATTATTTTCAAATATGATCCCTATGATGATGACTGGTCTAGTCCACGTCAGAACATAAATGACAGTTCACCCTCTAATTGCACGTTTGGACATCTCACCGTTATCAATTTAGACGGAGTTAGTGAAAAGGACTTAATTGAACACCAAATACGTTCTTTGGGACTAAATTGAACACAAAAAAAACATGGGGGCCATTTCGAATTTTCTCAACCAAAACTGGGACTAAAAAGAGCTTTTAACCTTTTATATTTAAAAAAGAGTTTAAATGTAGGAGAGAGAAAATCAAAACTCAACAATGATTATCCCATCTAAGTTTTCGGCTATATAGCTTAGCCAATACACTGAGACATGGAAACAACGCGTGGAGCTCAATATGGCCAAAGATATATAAATTGTAATGAAAACTTTATATTTCTGGAATTAAAAATTTAAAAATCTTATAATGTATAAAAGAAAATTTTCATTTTGATAAGAGAGGTTACCCAAATTGGAATCACCGGAGAAGAAAAGTAAATAACATTCACTACAGAGCTATGATAAGGGAGGTTACTGAGATAGGAAATAGGAAACTTCGGGAAGCTTCTCCGTCCCCGATGGCTTTATCGACCAAAACTGCAAACACAAGAAAACGAATCAAGCGAGTAATTAACCCTAATCACAAGTGTATGGTAGAGAGGTCGATTGACTTTATTATGATCGGATAGAGTCACGGATAGCAAAAAAACTCGTACCTGCGGATATCTGCGGATTAAACCCGTTGTGGATAGTTGGTACCCGCGGGTAATAGGTATTCGCGGGTAGCGGATTTTTTAATACCCGCTTCTTATTGGGTTGGGTTCGGGTTTTGCACTATCCATACCCGCAGATACTCGTTACTTGCTTAGAAGTTAAAATTACATCTTTATCCTTAGTTTCCTTTATATAAGTACCTTTAACTTAAAATCTAAAACATTTTAATTTTCTTTTTCAATTTAATTTGGATTATTTCATTTAAAAACTTATAATTTTTTTTTTAAATATTCGCGGGTTGAAAACGGGTATCCAACGGGTACCCGCGAATTTTAAAATATCCGCGGATATTTTTTAAACGGGTACCCGACAGGTAGCGGGTCGGGTGGCGGGTACGTTTTTTATCCGGCGGGTCGGGTTGCGGGTAGGCACTATCCGTGCCCGACCCGACCCGTTGTCATCCCTAGATAGAGTGTTGTCATGATCGGGTAGAGTGGTATCATGATCGGGTATAGGGGCAGTAAGATCGGGTTGGCTGGCATCCTGGGCAGAGTTAAAAGGAAGAAGTGAAAAGGTAAGTCGAAGTAGGTCCGAAAGTGCTGGCGAGATTCAAGGACATGTTAGCGACAGTTACGTTTAGTGAGCGAACTTTGCGAGATTGTGGGCTAGTGGATGCAGGTGGTTAGGGCCCTTAACTCGTATTCAACGCTTATAGATATAGGGTAAGCAGCCAAGTAAAGGGATCCGAATTTATTCATTTTTATCTTGATATTACTCTGACTATGCTAACTTGAGCATCGGAGTGCTAACTTGCAGGTCGCACTCGTTCAGACGTAAAAATGATATCGTTCGGTGTGTTTCATCGACATACTTGAATCCGTGCACAATCTTGAGTCTTACATCCCAAACAACAAGCAAAGACAGAGAGCGAGATCGAGTAAGAAAAACCTTGATGTCGAAATCGGCGCCGACAATGACAAAAGTGACGGTGAGGGGTGGAAATCGAGAGTTAAGACGAGTTTTCTCTTGTGCCCGTGCCACCCTTCAATCTCTTCATATTGGGAGGTTTAGATACAGAATGTAAAAGAAGAAGTCACTCAAAAACTCATTGTTATGAAATTATTAAAATATAAAATAAAAAATTGTCTTGCTGTTTTCAACTACACACTGTCGAAAGTAGCAAGGATTTTTCAAAATCCCCAGAAACAAACTTCTAGTAAAATAGGTTATTTTTGTAGTGAATAATTGCTAAGAATATTAAATATTGATAAAAAGAAGAAATATAAGAGGAAAGATATTATTTAAATGATAAAAGTTGTTTTGCAAGCGAAAAATCAAAATGACATTAAAATGTATTTATATCATTCAGATTTTTCGTCTCATTTTTTTTAATGGACTTTTAAAGCAAATGCTCTTTTTTAATTAACAATTATTTTAATTATGGGGTCAAGGTTATTTATTTTTCAAGTTTTATCATAACTTTGGTTTTTCTCACCATTTGTCTTTTGATCTATTTCTTTCAATTAGAAAATTATTAGCAGAAAATATTCTAATATTAAAATCAATAAAATTTAATTAACTCAATAATTAATGTGTAATAAATATTATCATTATTTTTTTTATTTTACATTTATATTTATAAATTTTAAAATAAATTTTAAATTACTAGTTGTCTAATCGTGATCTAATTGATTTTAAACATGTTTTGCTAGTAAACTAATTTTCATCAAACATGACTTTATAATACAATTTTTATAATACAGTAACTAGTCTTAATGATGATCTTTTGATGTTTCTGACTATGTAGATTGTCGGGTCCTAAATTTATCGAGAAGGACCATACACTACAACAACCATCTTAGCTTAACTCATGGGTGAAATTTACAATTAAAATAATTCCCAATGTTCCACCGTATTAAATATTTCTATTATATACATAAATAAATGTTTGAATCTTGGTGAGAGATATCCGCACTTAATATTTGTCACCGTTCAAAATTCTATTGTCTCTAAGAAAAAATAAATGTGAATATAAAAAATAAATAAACCAAGATAAGAGAATATTATTTTTATTCAATTTCATATATTTTATGAGTTATATATATATATATATATATATATATAGAGAGAGAGAGAGAGAGAGAGAGAATTTAAAGTAATTTTTATTTATATGGATATAAATTAACCATTCTTTATACCCACATACAAATAAGTTTTGATAATGATCATTAGCCTTCCAAAAGAAAAAAAAAATAGAGTGCTTCTGGAAGAAAAAAATAGTTACTTATACATCATAAAGCGATTTCAAAGTCATGGTCTTTCTTTTACTTTTAAAACAAGAAAAATAATTGTTTAACACTATTAGAAAAGAATTTCAGTTTACAACCCTCTATACTCCCTTTATGGTAATATAATATCATTAAAATTTTAAATAAAAATGAAATAAAGATAATTATATATTATTATTTAAAATTGTCATGTATTTTATTTTAGATATATTTTATTTAAAGTTGTCAAGATATCTTCCTTCTTAAAGTAGTAACAAGTTAATATCTCACAATAACTTTTATGACTAAGATGTGACTAATATCACATATCTATTTCACTTAACTATCAGTATAAATACGTTTTCTTTTCATTTAATTTACCTAACTATTATAACATATTATCCTACCTAAATAAATGAGTTTTACAACATAACACGAATAATAAAATTACTATTCTTTTTCTTATCTGTAAAAGTTATACAAATCTTCAACAAAAATATTTGGATGTCAAAATCGTATAAAATATTTTTAGAGTACAAGATATATAAAATAGATTTAAAGTTTTAAAAAAATTATATATTAATTTACATATTAAAAAATTGGAGCGGGAAGGGCTTGTCTATGTTTCTTTTAAGATCCTTTTCATGATAATAGAATTTCTAAAACTACGTGCTTTCAAATAATGCGGATTTAGTACAATCTTTTTTTACCTTTTCACCTTATCAAATAAGTAATTGTTTCTCTACCAGAAGAAAAATCATTATTGGAAGAAAAAAGTACATGTAGAGAGAAGAAAGTATACCATATTGTATAACATATAATGGAAAAAGTGATTTTTGTAACGTTACAATAGTATTAAATAACTGCTGTAAATAATTTAATTAAAAGTTAAATATGTTTTTCGTAAATAACTATAATTAATTTTTTATTTTAGTCTCTATTTAAAACATTGACGACATTTAGTCTTTTTAGTATTAAAATATATATATAATATTAGTTCTTAAAAATAAAGGATAAAGATATTTAGACAACATTTTTTGACAACATTTGAACATCATCATACGTGTCATTGTGTGATTGGTTCATGGTAGTGTCATTGTGTCATTTGGACCAATCACACAATGACACATATGATTGATGTTCAAATATTGTCAAAAAGTGTTGTCTATGTATCATTACCCAAAAATAAATGACGTCAACTTTTTGTTGATTTGACAAACGAGATGACGCGTCTTCTGCTAGCATTAGTTTAACTATCTGTCACGTTTATACTTCATAACGGAGTTTTTTATTGCACTCCTCTTCTTCATAAATCAAGACAAAAAGACATGGAAACAAATAAATCAAGACAAAGAACACATGTAAAAACATCTTCATTCATGTAAGGTTTAAACATTATTATATTTAACTAACATTTTTATAAATAATTTTAAATATAATCGTGATTGCCAATTTAAATATTTTATAGTAATGTTCAAGCTGTGTGTCGATATCAACTATATCTATATATATTTGTATAGTCTTATCCTGTAATTAAAATGATCAAACAACCTTACACAGTACATCCAAACTAACTTTTCAAGAGATGAATCTTCATTTCATGCTGGACCACATTGTAGTAGATTTTGAGCTAATTTGAAAGAAATAAAAAAAAAATGCAATAAGACTTTTCCTTTAAAAAACTGAAATGTAGTTTTTAGAGTAGTATGATATAATATGACAACAAAATTAGCAAACAACAGTGCAAGGAAATTGACCATTCTATTCTTTTACATACAACTTTAAGAAAGAATAGTTAAAGATAATTACACTGTATAAACAAAAACGGTTCTCTATAATTTTGTGATATGAATGGAGACCTCTGCCAACAAGATAATTACACTGTATAAACAAGATATTTTTAAGATTATAAAGAAAAATGTAGCAGCTGAACACACTTTATTTAGTTTATTTCTTTATTTTAAAAACGTATCCAAACAGCAAATAATCAATAGAAGTAATATTTGAAGGACGGACTTTCTCATTATCTGAGGATGGGGAGTGACACATTCGCGAATGTTTTGAACATCCAGTTTAGGGCGTTTGGTTTTATTTTTTTAAGAGAAATAATCACTTATTTATATTAATTTCCGTATTTTTTTTTAAGAATAATGGATTATCTGCTAAAATAATTGCTTTCAAACATACACAATTTATTTAGATTATTTTGAATAATTGGATTAATGCAAATTGTGCATTACTGTTTTTCTTCTCATCTTGTACAGGATGAGGATTGTGCATCTGATAGGATTTTGAGTACAAGGGAACTTCTAGAGAGCCAAATGCAGGACCTCAAAAACTTGGTTTTGGGCACCACCCAATCTTCATAAAATGTTTTTTAAGCCATATTGACTACTAAGTCAAGCTTTGTCCTAATGATGCAATGATTGTACTGGATATCCTTAGGTGCAAAAATTCTCTGATACGCTGCAATTTGCTAAAGTAGACAAATGCTGGGAAATTAGATTAGGATTTTATTATGGACATTACTTCACTCTAATTCACATTTGCAGGAAAACCACTAAAACAAAGATCTGTACTTTGTTTGTAACTGAAAAGGTATACTGGTTTATGAACTATTCTGGATTAAAAGAGGAGATCCAAAATTAGTTTATAAAGCAATTTCACCAATCACAAATTGAAGGTATACTGGTTTACAGAAGCCTGTGTAGAGTAAATCAATTTGCAAAATGACATTTAGTCATTTTATTTTTAATAATTGTATAAATTGGTCTCAGATATTTAAAATTTAAAGCAGTGAAATGTTAGTTTTTAATTTAAATATACACTTGTGTAAACTAGGTCTAAGCAAGTCTTTTGTGATCAGCACGTGCAACAAAAGTTTCTATACTTCCCACCTTCAGTCATTTGTTTCTGAACCGACTGATTTTGCTTTGCGGCATTTTTTGTCATATTTCAAACAATAAAGTTTTTGTTTCCTCCTCAATGTTGAGGCAGATGGGGTCTCTTTTCCAACATTTCATAATGAAAAACAAAATTATCCTGCAAGGAGGTTGTACATTAGACCCTAAAAATAGAACAATAGTTATTGGGGAATAAAATAATATATCTTGGGAGCAGGAGGAAGAGTTCAGGAGCACCACCGATAGAGTATAATATTTGCAAAAACTAACCTTGCGGACGGTTTCAAATATGCTTGGTTCGAAACAGTAGTAAGATCCCCTCTCGTATGTGTTTGTTTTAACCAGCGGCTCCATGTTCGGAACTCTTATAAACCATAAACGATGTTCCTTGTGATAAAACCAACCTCTGTTGTAACTGCGACCAACAACCCCTACTTAGTTACAAGTTATCCAATTGGGAAAACGATTTCCCAGAATTAAAACTTAAAAATTTGTCAAATTATTTTAATTTAGGAACACTGAAACTAAGTGGTTATGTACAAACTATGCATTATTTAATTTACCACTCGTCTAACTGTTCCCAAATTATACTAATCCCAAAAGAAATTACAAATGAGTTAAAATCATCCAAAAAATCAACAAAAGAAACAAAAAGGAAAGATTGGGGGAGATGTGCGTACAGCTCGTTGGAGGCATATAATTGTGCTTCATCTTTGCGCATGCTGCAAAAAAAATTATTTTTATATTTGATTATACAAATACAGGCAAGTCAATGAAAAAGTAATTGATATTCAGATTTTATAGGCACCTGTAAAATATGTAAAACAATGTTTCCACCGAAAACTTTGAAAAGTATCCTTGCTGCATCATGCAATAACAAAAATTAGCCCAAATAAATGGTTTGAAAGTTAAACATTATGTAAAAATCTCACATGTAGAGAAGGTGGCTGTTTAGCATAATAACATTATGGCACATTAAACTCTGGATCGCCCTTAGCAGGTTCATCAGACCATGGAGAACCAAAGGTCTTGTGAAGATTTTCTGATGAATTCAAATTTAACCCCAATGTAGTTAGATCAATTCCAAGAGCAAGAGACGTCAGGTCAGGATCACTCATCCTGATCACACTTAACAAGCCAAGCAAACCAAATGGATCTGGTTGTGTGGTTTGAATAGACTTCATGCCCTGATCTCTAAAAGATTGATTTACAGCTGACATTTGTAGGCGGAACTGCGACTGATTTTGATGCTGTTGATATTGCTGGATAAGCTGGTCGTTTGAACCCATACCAGAAACTGTATTCGGAGAATTTAAAGGCCTTAATCCAATAAGAATGTCAGCACTTTGTAATACTTCAGTGAGAAGTAAGAAATTTCATTTTCAGAAAGCACATCTCGAGATAAACCAAAGAGAAAGTAGGGAATAGGAGCTTATTCATTATGAAACAAGCTCCCCCATTGATGAATAAAACTTGCACCTGTGAATGATAGGTTGAATGTGGAGAAGGGAAAATATCTGATCCATGCAAATGGAGAAGATCCTGGTTGTTAACAGATGAAAAAGAGACATTGCCACTACTGACAGAAGGAGCATGCTGTTGCTGTTGTGCTCGATGTGACGAATATGTACCCCCCAAGCTGAAACCAGCTGACCTTCCCATCTGCAGATAGAAAGCATGGGGAGTTCAGAGAAATGTATATAGACTTCTAGATCTTTTTAAACAGTTCTTAGATCCATCAATATTGTGCAAAAAAGGTTTCTAACTCTTTTATAACAAGTAGCTCACAGAGAAATGCTGTGATTGCATCATTGGTACAGCATTGTCATGAAGTTGTTCTTTCTGGTGCATATCCATAGCATAATCTGCATTACCGCCTGCCCACAGAATATGGCAACAAACAAATATTGAAATCAATTAAGCAACTTTGACTCGAGTATAACTCGGTAAATCAACACATGTAACCAAAAATAATTAGAAAAACACAGCTCTCATTTCCACCTGGGCATAAAAAATTCTTCAGCGCAAACCAAAAAGTAGTTAATTCCCTTGCAAAAATTGAGACAAGAAAGCATACTCACTAAATATATAATAGATAATTTAGATGCTTATCTTGAAACAGAAAGCAGGGTGCATATAAATATCAAAACCAAATAACGAAACAATACTGAGAATAATAAAGGTATAGAGAGTAAGAAAGCCAACGCTGAAAGTAAACATGCATACAGATCCAGAAGACCTTCCTAAACATTGAAAAACCACTCTCTCTCTCTCTAAGAAGACACTCTTTAACCTTCAAAATAGAAGGCATATTACACCTTTGAATCCTGGTAAAGCTGGGAAATCTTCATTCTGAATGCTAAACTCTTGGTTTTGTTGAACAATGGGACTGACGCCAAGACCCTGTTTTCGTAAAGAACCTGAAATAGTTTTGGTTATACCATTATTTATTGTTTAAGGTGCACAAATAAACCAAGCATAAAACACCATTTATCTTCTCTTACCCAACTGTCCTTGAGGCCCTCCAGCAGAACTTGGACGACTTGTCAGTTGAGGGAAGTCATTGATATCAAAAGGGGAGCTGTCATTGGTATTCACATCATTCAGCATTCCCATAGAGTTCAAGTTACTTACTGCTTGCACATGGCCCAACACAAATGGATTGATCACAACTCATGTCACAACAGTCCCAACACACTTATGTCAACCCCAATTTGCAGTTAACAGAAAAACTTCTGACTCCACCTAAATAACCGTTCAACTCTCTTATCGCAAATGTCTCAAACTAATATTAAAAGGCATTATTGAATGTTCCAACCACTTCTGTAACAGATTTAAGACGCTTGATCTTCCATTCATTTTGCCACAATCAGTTCTAACTATTAGTAAAGAGAGAATCCGCTGTGTCAGTTTTGCTCATCGAACTTTGATGCAATTGGAGTGGTCGCCCAAATATGGACATTTTCTGCGTCAAGCTCTCAAGGGCCTCATGTCTCTTTGCTAGTTCCATAAGAACCTTAATTCTTCTAAACGACACATTACTCGGTTTCTGCCCCTTTTCAATCATCTCCAAAAAGCACTTCTCTGCTTCTTCCAACTTCCCCATATCACAAAGCAAGTCAAACAGCACGTCAGAAACCAAGGTATACGACCCAAAACCCTTTTCCACCATGTTCCCCCATAATTGCAGCGCCATATCCACCTTCTCATACTTTCTAAACAACCTTATCAAGAACATACAAGACTGCGTATTCGGAAGACACCCCTCAACCATCATCCTATTGTACATGATCCAAGAGTTATGCAAATCATTGGACCAGTAAAATACCCTAAAGAACAAATTGTAAGTAGTTGCATTCGGACTCAAACCCTTGCTCACCATCTCCTCCACCAAACCATTAGCATCACCAAGCCTCTTTGCAATGCAGAAATTCCTGATGGCAGCATTGTAGGCTGCAGCATCAGGGTAACACCCATACTCCTTCATCTCCTTCAAAACATCTCTGGCTTTATCAGGCTGCCCAATCAACCCCAACCCACCAATGATACATGTATACGTGATTACATCCGGCGACAAATCCCGTTCACGCATTTCCTCGAGCACCTTATACGCCTTCTCAATTTCCCTCCCCTTGCAGTAAACATCCACCAAACTATTGTATGTAACAACATCAGGTGCCACCCCCATTTCCTTCATCTCCTTCAAGAACCCCTCAGCATCCTCAGGGGTCTTCCACCCGGAAAGAAGAATGTTAAAAGTCTGTAAATTTGGNCGAAACCGATGCTTNAAACTATGGTAAACNTTTCTAGCATCCGTCATGCTCTTCTCCTGACACAACGTTCTCAACAGAGCATTGAAACAATTAGTATCAAACTCAGTCACCAGCTTCCTGAACTTTCTAAACGAGTCCACCGTTTGTCGAACTGAACACACTTTGGCAATTCTGCCCAACACGACCATAACGGTGCGAGCCGTTATGGCCGTTTGGTCTTTTCGACGGCATTCGATTAAGAGGTCCCAAACGTGACCAAACATGCGGCTTCTTCCAAGAATGTAGAGCATGGTGTCGAGGGAAAACGCAGTATGGTAAAACCCTTTCCTTCTTCCGGTGTAACGGAAAAACTCAAGCGTTTGGGAGGGGTTCCCATGGCTGAAGCGAACCCTCTTGAGAACTTGATCGATCAATTCATTGGAGAGGAAAACACCGCTTGATTTCAAGGATTGTTTCAGCTGTTCCGGCGTGGAAGTGCTGCTAAGTATGCCGAACACTTTCTGTACGTCATCGTTTTCATTGGTGCTTGAGAAGCAGTGTGGAAATACGATTGAGGGAAGAGCACAATTCAACCGCGATTTCACCGAGAAACGCCTCACCAACATTTTTTGAATTTGTAAAGTGAAGGAAAACAAGAACTGAAACAGGTTCGCGTCTTTATGTAATAACTATAAGAGGGTTTCATCCTCCATCTCCAATTTCCTAATATACCCTAATTAAGTTAGGTAGTTATTTAATAATTTTTTGTTTATTAAAAATTTTTGTGCCCAACTGTCTGCACTTCCATTGTCCTTCAATCAACAAACATACATTTCTCGACCCTATAGCCCTGCATAAATATTATATTATTAAATTTAAGGTTTAATACCTATTTTGCTCCCTTTTTTCGAGGATTTTTTCAAAGTGGTCTTCCTTTTTTTTTAAAAAGTTTACCAAAGTCCTATTTTCTGTAAAAACTGTACAAGTTAGTTCTTTTTACTAACGACATTAATTCTGCTAACGGCAAAACTTTCAGGTGGCAAATATTTAATGACTTGTACAAATAAAATTCGTTGTAGTCCTCAAATTGGTTTAAAAATGTTTATTGTGCTCCTTGTGTTGGTTTAAAAATATTTATTGTGGTCCCCTTTTACTAAAAAAAAACGTGTCAGTAAATTAAAGAAATTTGATGTCTCACATGTTTTACGGAACCAAGATCATCATGTCATTTTAGAATAGTAAGTCATTTGTACATTGTTTAATACATGTTAAAGATTTCACGTGTGATATAGTAATCCATGCGCTAACCTTTTGGGAAACTACAATCACAATAATTTGAAGTTTATCAGTGTAGTTTCACGTGTTATATTAGTAAGTATGGAGATGTGAAAAAAAGAACTCATCAGTTTTGGATTGCAACACATGAAATTTTAGCTTCTGCTTTTAGAGAAAACCACAAAAATTTCCACAAGAGCATTTTCCATTGATAAATTTGTGAAGCCGCTTCTTGTCTCTAAGTAGTTGAGCGCTTAATCGAGCATTCCAGCATGGCTGCATGATACTAAAACATCCACAATAAACATTTTTAAAGGGGGACCACAATAAACGTTTTTAAACCAACACGAGAGCCACAATAAACATTTTTAAACCAATATGAGAATTACAACGAATTTTATTTGTACAAGTCATCAAATATTTGCTAGCTGACAGTTTTGTCGTTAGCAGAATTAACGCCGTTAGCAAAAGGGACTACCTTGCACAGTTTTTACAAAATGTAGGACTTTAGTGAACTCTTTAAAAAATGGAGGACCACTTTGAACAAATCCCCCCAAAAAAGAGACCAAAATAGATATTAAACCTAAATTTTATAGCAGAACATACACCATTTATATATAAACCATCCAACATCAATTATGGACACTTTCTTCGTACCTACACCAACTTCCAAACATATTTAACCATTAAAATATAATCAGAATCTAATTCATGTTCTAAACTTGCAACTATTCGTACAAGCAATTATACAAGGAAAATGATATTTTAACACAATTTTTTTGACACTATTTTGACACTGTACACGTGTTAAAAATGTGGTTGAACGATTTCAAATTAAAAAAAAAACTTTGGTTTTTTTCTTCCAAATATACTCTTTCTCAATTTTTTTTAATTTGAAATCGTCTAATCACATTTTGACACCTATGCAGTGTCAAAATGGTGTCAAAAAATATATCAAAATATCATTTTCCATTATACAATTCAGTTTATCACATATATGATAAAGAAATTACGAAAAAAAATTCACAATTTCATATAGTCATTTTGACATTCGAAACAATTTGACCTTTCATCAATTGAGTGAGTTCTCTTATCCTACTATTCTGATCTACCATACAATCTCACATCTACTAACATTCCAACAAAACATAGCATTTTCATTTGCAATAATATATCAGAAAACACAAAACTGATCCTGCACAGAAAAGAACCAGCCAATTCCCTATAACCCTTGATTAGATATCCCATTAACCCCATCCACACGTTGAAAGCTAAACATATGTTCATATCAGTTTTATTTATCGAACATTAAACAATACTCATATTTCATACCCCTAAACCCAAAACATCCAATCCAGCAAATCAGATTAATATTTCAGATCAAACATACCGTCTTTACTCTACGACCATATATCATTTACCTAGTTTTAAGCAATTTTCAATTCTCATCCACTTTATTTAAATCATAATTAACACTGCATCAAACTAGTTTCACCCATCACATTACACCACATGAATTCAAACACATAAGCTCTCATTCAATTAAAACCAGTTTCTAATAAATAACTCATATACATTCATCCTTAAGATCTTGTTCACTTGAGTGGATTTGGAGGAGAGTAATTGAGAGGATTTCAAGATAATTTTTTTTATTGTTTATTTAAATAGATTTAAAAGTAAGTGAAAGTAGATTTGGAAGTAAAATTTGTCAGAATTAGTGTAGGATTTTATTTATGTGACAGATTAAAAAAATTTACTTTCAAATTCACTCTCACTTACCTGCAAATCTATTCAAATAAACAACAAAAAAATTTATCACCAAATCCTCTCAATTACTCTCTCCTAAATCCACTCAAGTGAACAAGGCATAAAAGCTATGTAAGGTATTCTAGTAACACTTAACATCAATTTGAATATCAATCATTCAGTTCTCTTATACCTAATGTTGACCATAATCTGAACATAATTTTACATAATGAATTAACCTAACACACAATCAGACCTCACTAACTTGTTATTTTTAATATACGTACTGCGCTAAGCTTAACTGTAGCAACAATACGCAAACCCTAAATCTAAATTAATTTCCAACGAACCATGCACATAATTTCTTCATAAAGAAACCATGGCGGGAAAAGAATAAATTCGAAGCAGAAATCATTGCGGACACAGTTATAATCACGAGCAACAACAAGATATAGAAACTCCGCGTTAAATCTTGCAATTGCGTATTTATGAATTCTTTCACATCGTACACCAAGCAAGAATGTAACATATTACAGAAAGAAACAGCCCCACGCTACCAACCATTGGCAACACTTCACAGAATGAAATTAGAAACAATGACCTACCCGAAATTCGAAGCGGATGCGTGCAGAGATAGGAGTGAAGAAAAACAGTTAGAGGATCTAAAAGAAGACAAAGAAGACAATGATAGAATTAAAAAGCATAGTAGATCGAAGTTAAGACGAGTCCGGGATCAATTCGAAGAGGAAGAGAGAGTACCTGAGGAGCAGAACAGAGCTAGTTCTGAGTCAAAGACCAAGTTCGGGTGCCCTAAATCGGAACCAGAGAAGAGAACTAGCTCTGATATGCTTCTTAGGTACTCTCTCTTCCTCTCCGAATTGATCTCGACTCGTCTTAACTTCGATCTACTATCCTTTCTAGTTCATCATTGTCTTCTTTTAGATCTTTTAACTCTTTTCTCTCACTCCTATCTCTGCACGCTTTTATTCAACAGCTTCCAATTTCGGCGTAGGTTATTGTTCCTAATTTCATTCTCTAAAGTGAAACCTATCTGTTGTTGCCAATGGTTGATAGTATGGGGCTGTTTCATGAGGTATCAAGGATAGAACAAAATTGCATCTGCAATTTAAGATATTGTTTAGAATAAATAGTATATCCACCAGCAGTTTTTATGCTGCTACCCAATCACAAACCATCGTTAGTGATAATTTTGTTAGTGTTTTAAATAATATCCATAAAAGCCATACTTAGGATGAGGTTTGATATGACAATGAATATTAAACTTTTAACTTAATATTGCATGCCTGTTAAACTCATAATGTTAGTTCTTTTTGCAAGTTTTACCTCGTTTGTTCTTGAAGTTTGCGGACATTTTCATGTTATTTGTTTGGACAAATAACCTGGATTTATAGACTACCATGTTTAGTTATTAGGGATTGGCCCCGTTGTTTTTTCATTTGGAATAAACCCAAACTCTAGTTGAACTCAGCTTGTATCTTGGTCAGCTGAGTTCAGGTGAGGTCTGGGCTGTTTCAACTTAAAAAAACATGATAAAACATTGATGAATTTCATGTTAGTTTGGGGAAGGAAACGGGATCTAATGGGAGAACATATCTAATGTAACTTCATTTTTTGTTAGTTGGGTTTTCTGGTTCATTACTGTATCACTTGTAACTGCAGTGTTTGTTTGACACTTGTAACAGTCTGCCTATCCTCTGTTCACTTTTTTTCTTCCAAGTAAAATGTTTCTGGGTCATAGGCAAAATTATTTTATGGAATTTTCTTGTAGTTCTTTGAGACTTTTGCAGTCGATACACTATACTTGCTTGTATTCTGTTTGGACTGGTGTCTGGTGGACCTCTTATGAAACATTATACCTCTTTTCATACTCAATTAGTTTAGTTGTTTCTTGTTCTATAAACCTTCTTTAAGGATAAGGAAAAGAATGATGAGTTGTATGGCTATGGCTTGGCCATTTGGCTTAGATATTGTGATTAGTCTGAGAGTAGGTAATATATGTTTTGTTTTCTTATTTAGTACATCGAATGACCATGAAATTTGTGTATAACACGGTACACAGGTCTTTTTTTATCATTGTTCTTTCGTATAATTATTTTCATTCTCCTAAAGGAACTTTTCATGAAAAGGGCTTTGTTTTATCATTACCTGATTTGGTGGTATACTTGAGCTATTATAAAGCAGAATTTTCTGTTTAAGAGTGAAATCCCGGTTTCTGTGATAGCTGCTGTTTTTGTGCGTTCTATTCTGGTATAAACCAAGTTTATTTGACATATTCAAGGTGTTATAAGGGTCAGATTTGAGTAATTGCAGCTAGAACGAATTTTCCGTTCCCAAAACCACCAAGTTGTGTTTGCTTTGAGCAAAGTTGAATCAGTATAACTGAAATTTGTATCTGTTTGAGTTTTATACATCATATTGAACTAGGTTGTGAAAAGTGTAATATACAAGTAAAAGGCAATTGGACCTGTGGCAGTTCAATATAGAGGTTCCAAAATCAGAAGTAAAGAATGTTGCAATTTGAACTGATTTAATTGAGAACCTTCTACAAACAGTTTAGAAAGTCAATACTGGAAGATTGATTTTATATTCCGATTCAACTTGCTGGGATTTTTCTTGTGTTGCTATGACATCTCTCTTCTGTTTTTCTGCTTGGATACTGTGGAGTTTCCCTTTATGTCTGAAAATATGATTCTCACTCTTCTCTACATTCCCAAGTAGAGGACATATAACTGGATCCTTTAATCATTAGCTATTGGGAACTTGAGCATGTCATCACCATATAACTATCCATTTCAGTAACTGTTAGTATTAGATATCTAACTTCTTCCACAACATTCCTTTAGGAACCATAATCTTCATTCAAATCGTAACTCCTTCCTCGTTTGTGCCTTCTTTTCATTTGTTGTGTTCCATTTTTAATTGGAAAAAATTGAAAAGGGTAGATCATGTATGACACATTAGTTGTTTCATGAGTTGATTGTGTTCATTAAGAAATAACTTACCAGTCACAGATGGAAGATAGAGAAGTCCATTTATGATTAGTTGTAGGAAGAGAATGTACTTATGTCATAGTTCAGATTCTCTGTATATTTGTTTTTTATCCATGGCTTTTCAGGATCAAAGTCACAAAGTATACACAGCTTTTATCAAACACTGTACAGACATGTTAATTTCATCCTAGGTTTGTATGTATTGATTGTTTGATTTCATCTCTGTGATTAAATATTTTAAACAATGATGGATGGAATTATATAGACCAAAATTGCGAAGCTGTTATGTTCCTTCTGGTTCTGCCTCCTCATATTTCATCATTTCTTTACTGCTGAAGTCAATGTGTAGACTTTGCTATACATTGACTTTTCTTTACTAATGATTGACAGCCTCAAGAAATCGGTATAACATCTGATCAATATGTCAAGGAGTTGGCAGAATCTATTAACATAAAGGTTTCACAGGAGATGCTTGATAGCATAGTTCGTGAAGTAGTTGAAGAAATTGGAGTGCCAGCCTCATCCCTTGTAAGTTAAAATTCCTACTTCAAGATGACAGTGACAACACAATATACGTGTCTTTTACCTTCATAAGTGAGTGAACTTCAAAGCCTCCTAATATGCTAGCTTTGTAGACTTTGTGACTTTTATGTTTTGGTTTTTCCGATACACCTTTTCTGTGTGTATTGATTGCAGATAAAATTCTAGATGCTTTGCTAATCTTTATCTCCTGCTTCCTTTTTCTTTTAAAATGGGGTTGAATGGGTATTAAAAGATTCAGTATCTAATTTTGATCGTTTGTCATGTAGAGCATCCCCACGTTCAGTGGTATATCTCGCAGGAATTTGAATCTAAGACCGACCGCATTTTTCTTTATCAAATGTAGTCTTGATTCAAAGGAAGTTCAGCAGTTTTATTCTAGCGCACAAGATGGCTATGAATCGACTCAGCTATATGCTGTTCCAATGGTAAATCTAAAACTTGTTCCTATTTTGTTGGCATGAAATCCGTTCTTAGTAATAATTATGTGATTATTTTCACTTTATTTTTTGGCTGTTTCCATTTAAGAACATTTGCATTATTTCGTTAGTGGCACTAGTAAGAGACATGAGCATGGCCATTATTTTTTTTTCTTGTGCGACAGAAGGCCCATCAAAATGATTGTTGGTTCAGACTTTAGACGAAGCCCTTGCAGCTGTAGCATGATAAAATGATGATAATGACATAGCTACATATTTAACACTAAATGCTTAGTGATATTTCTTCCTCTGGCTTATAATGGGATCTGTTGGAACAAAAATACCTGATATTTTATTCTTAGTAGCCAGTCTACTGTTTATAAATTTAAGACCTATAACTAGCACCAATCTTTTAGTCTTTGAAGCATGACTCTGATTTTTGAATCTCAGGTTGAAGTAGAAAACATGGCTTCTAGGATGCCTAGCTGTCATCGAGGTGGATTTGCTCTCTATAAACTGATGGTTGACAACAGAAAGATTACTTGATGGAAGTTTGTAGCGCTAACAGTTTTCAAGCATGGTGTTGCAAGTTGTACTACATGTCTTNAAAANGNNTTTT
>NC_028352.1:5239181-5273075 GCF_000741045.1 Vigna radiata var. radiata
GNNATGTAGTTTGAAGCTGACATTCCCTTTCCGCTTCTCCACCCAATGAAAGAAATATGATTTAACCGAGCTCAAATCTTCCAACGGGATGATACACACGGATGATATACGTACTTATACTCCTTTTCAGTTCATAACGAATAAAATAAACTGGCAAATCTAATGCTATTTATATTTTATAGCATATCAAGAATAATGAATAGCATTATTTCACTGACCACTTTGTAATATATTCGTTATGAGTGGCCTCGACCCAATGCCCACCCTCCACAAAACGTACCATTTAAGCTCAAGTGCCTCCAATTGTCAATCTGCTTATTGATGGTTACTTTCTAATTGTGCATATGTAATTTTCTGATTGGACGTATATGTGATACTATTTTTAACTGATACTTTCTTTCATTGAGGAAATGCTGCAAATTAATTTTTAAATGATTTAATATAAATCTCTAAACTCGAACCCTTTTAATATCGACCTTTTTCACTGCACCAAAATTTTGCTTTTCTTTAAGACTGTTTTTTTTCCTTTGTGGGGTTTACTTGGTGAAGTGTCAACTATGATTCTTCGTGCCTATCCATCGGATGGCACCGTGACCTTAGCTGATCGTTAAAAATTGTTGTAGAGCTGACTATATCAGTAGCTATAAAGTATTTCAAATTCATAGTTATGCCAAATTGTTCCAATTCACTCATACAAAACAATAAGCTTTTCAACTGGCTCAAGGGTTCACTAGCCGTGATAGGTACTAGTATAGGGAGGCCGTGATCTCCAGCCAAAAGAATTTCTTATGTAAACTGTTTTGTATAGTTATTGTAATTATTTTGGTAGATTTTCATAAAGTTTAATTTTGTCCAGTTTGAATGTGTATGTAATCTCACCTAATACTTTGTAATTATGCCTACCAATTTAGTAAATTTTCCTCGTGACATGGCACGAGCACAGTTTCTGACAAAAGTTGTTCTGCTGTCTCCATTAATCCTGATATGATCACATTCTAAACATTATCTTCACATCAAAAACTCAGATAAAACCTAATTATCATCTTATATATCATGAAGAGTTCTACAAATCGAACGAATTCAGATGCTATACTTCGAAAAATACCCTATGGATTATTCTTGGGCATACTGGGAGAGTGGATCAAACTCGTATTTCAGATCATGCACAATGTTTGTTTGAGTCAATGGTCAACGGCCGAAATATTAAAATCTGTCATCCTCTCCGGTCAACTTTGATTTCACGTCAACCAAAAACTTTAATTGATCTTTGGACTATACTACAAGAAGGAAATACCAAAAGGCCACTATGACAAAAAAAAGTCTTGTTAAATTTTTACCCCATCAAGAATTGATGACGATGGTTATAGTAACTGGGTCCTACTACCATTTAATATTCAACAAATGAGAGAAATCATAAAAAAAAGACTTATAATAATGATATTTTTGATAATATTTTAATATTATCTATATATCATTTTGTAATTAGTTTATGATGATAATTATAATTATAATTATTAATTATGAAATAATTTTAAATTTATTATAAAATGACACGTAAAAAATATTAAAATATTATTAAAGTATCATTATTTTTCTCTATTTACCTTTAGCAGAAGAGATTTATCACATTTTTTACTACCTAACTCAACACTGTTTTCAATATTAAATTAATAACAACTAATTAACAATCGTATTTAATAATGTTGCAGTTCTGATGCACGTCATTAAATTAAGAGAAACACCTCTCTTGTTTTTCTTTTTTTATCAATATTTGATGCAATTTCATGAAAAAAAAAACGCACGTACTTTGAAACTAAACCAACCACATGGTTAACCCATTCATGGCACGGTGGAATATTTCTAACGACCAAATGGAGCGGACTTAGCAATAATGAAGTCCCTCATTCACGCGCATTCCTAATGTAACGTCACGTGCCACGATTTTGTAATGTTTGCTCACTGAGGGAAAAAACAAGATTCATAATAATAAAAAAAAATACTTAATGTTTATAGGTTATTATTTCTTTTATATGTCATTCAGATTTTATTATTATTATTATTATTATTGAATATGAAACTTTTAAATTTTACTTTAATCTCTAATAAAAATAAGTTCTAAAACTAAAAATTCATAATTTCACTTATTTTAATGATTCAAATTTTAAATTTTTCAGTTTTTCATCTTCCATTATCCTTTCTAATAAGATTATTCATTTATTCCAAGAACACTAACACTAACTTCATCATAAAATTTTGTGAACCATAAACGTTTATTAAAGAGACACAATTTCAATAAGATCTAAATTTAACTATATAAAGATTAACATAATTTTTTTATCCAAAATTTTGAAACAATTTGTTAATGAATCTTTATAGGTGTTTTATTTTTTATTTTTATTCAATGTGAAATTTAGATTTTAATTTAGATTTTCAACTTTTATCCTAAAGCATAAAAAATTTTATTTATATATTATTCATCTTATCTATTTTTATGGAATGTCAAACTTTTAATTCATTTTGAATTCTTAATTTTTTTTTCTTTTTTATGTTTCGTTGACTTTTTGCTTAAATATATTGGCAGTCTTTAAAAATGTAAAGTTTTATGAAATTTTATAATCCTTATATTTAACAAACTAACGTAGTTTTGTTTCATGCTAAAGCCGTGATTCACGTTTTTATGTACTCTTTGTGTGAATTTGAACGGTGTTTGAAGAATATATGTTATTGAAATGCACTTCCCGTAGAAATTTGCATTTCAAATGTCAACGCTAATAATTTTTATGTTGAAGTTTTTCAAAGAGAAAATCGATTAAAAATAAGAGCAAAAGTGGCTAACTTCATCACTGAAAATGACAGACTATTTGATTCATATAATTAATTATGTAAAAGGGTAAAATTTAAAAGAATAATGATATTTAAATAACATTCTTTTGACAATATTTGAACATTGATTATGTGTCAATATGTGATTGGTAAAAAATTACTCCACAATTACACCAATACTTTCATCTAATAAGAAAAAGTATTAGTACAAATTATTTTTTTAGAATATCTAGAAACGTTTAATTACATAGTATAATTTGTTTTTCGGTAGAGTATATTTTATACTTTTGTAGTACTTTTTTTTTTCAAAATTTATTATTTTACTTGATAAATTTCATTGAAAAGTAAAAATAATCTTATGAAATTACTTAAAAGGAAAAATATATATTGTGAGAAGACCAAAACATATCTCAATTTTACAGTATTAGTTTATCAAAAAATACAACTAACAACAATCACGCCCACAAAACAATACTTCAAAGTTGAAAATGCGATGAATGCATTATCTTGTAGTGATCCACAAATTTGAAGATAATACAACATTCCACGTGCAAGAGACATATGGGACCGATAAAATATAACATTATTTGGATTTCCTTGCTCATCAAATGATAATGTTTTCGTTAAGAATAAAGTGCTTGTCGTGAACTTAGGTTTATTCATGTGTGTGAAAGTTTATAAGTAATTAAAAAATTAAACTCTTCATTGTTAATTAATATTATATTTACGGTATCTTTTGTGTTTATTTTTATTTAAGAATAATCTTTAATTATAATTATTATAATTTTTTTTTTTACTATTATAGATGAGACAAAGTTACTATATTTAGATGGATGTAAATTTTGTTAGCAAAATTATGAAGATGAAGTTTTGATGATGCCCAAATTAAGTCAAGATTGATCAAGATTCATGAAGATCTTTTGAAGATTTATTTTTGTTATGAAAAGTTTTTGTAATAATTGTAGTTTAATTGTTTAGGACTTAGATTTGTAGTAGATTTTGATTCTTGTACCTTTATAGTTTGTATTTGCTGTTTAGAATCAAAACTTCCTTGTTTTAATCGATTAATGCCTGATATAATCGACTAAAATCGCTGCAGAAGCCAGAACCCAATCAGCTTTGGAATAATCAATTAAAGCAAGTTTTAATCGATTAATTAATCGATTAATCCTAAGAATAATCGATTAATACTAGCCGTTGGAGGTTTCTGATTTGAAAAACTAGCCGTTGTACTTATTTTAATCGATTAACACTCATATTAATCGGTTAAATGCGTTAAATGGCCAGTTTCGTAGAATGGAAGAGTTTTTGCTTGAGTCTATTTATAGGCTCTCTTTATCCATCAACAGAAACTCTTCCATTGCGCTAAAACACTCAGAACTCTTTAAGAAGTGTGTGCTCTTGCTCAGCTAAGGAAACTCTTGTCTGTGGTGTTGGTACATTGCAACTACGGTGACGGAGGAATAGCTGGTTCATCCTTGGTGTGTCTAAGACGGTGTTTGGAAAAGGATCATCCTTTGTGAAGTATTCAGAGGAGGTGTTTCATCCTTCGTAAAGTATTCGGAGGAGGTGTCTCATCCTTTGTGAAGATTCAAATGAGGTGCAGGTTCGTCTCTTGTGGTATCAAGAGAGGTGGTTTCTAAACTTTTACAAATTATTTTTCTTTGTGATTATTATTTGTAATTATTTATCTCGGTTTGAGATAAGCGACTGAACCTAGGATTGGTAAGATCCGAACCAGTATAAAAATCATCTGTGCAAATTTCTCTCAACCTTACTCTTTTATTTATATTTATTATTTGCGTAGTAAATGAAATTGAGACGAAATTAAAAGGCATAGAATTAAAAACCCTCTTGGTTTGTTATTCCACGCTAATAATTCCGCTGCAGCCGATTCTAACAATTTTATTTACAAATTAATTTTGCAATAATTAGGTTAAAGTTTATTTCTTAAAATATTATTATAATTATTTAAAATTTTATCATTATAAAATTTGTTATTGGTTGAATTTATTATACTATTTATATGAAATTGTTATTAATATTTAATCTCATACTTTATGTATATGTATTACGATAAAAAAAGTGTATTGAAGATTTATATAAATTAGAGACAACTAATTTATGGTACATGAGAGTGAATCTTATCTTAAAATTTGAGTTAAACTTAAAATTTATCTATTAAAATGATGTCAAATTATAAAATCTAAAAATGAATTTATTATTTATTAGACATATCAATATTAATATATATAATATATATATATATATATATATATATATATATATATTAAAAAATTATATACATTATTAGAATGAAATATTGTGTTTGAGATTTCAATATATAAAATATGCATTACAAAACGATTTTATGAAATACAATCAAAAATTAAAATTTGTTTTATATATAGATTGAAAAGGGAGGGCTACCTTAACAAGTGTGAATAAAATAACTTAGGTTGAGAAACACAAGATTAGACACATGTGAGTTCATAATAACGGTTGAAAGATGAATAGTTGAGGGAATTAATATTTGGGGGACACAATAATTATGAGGGAATTTTATGTATACATGTACATGTCTCCTTATCTTGTGTGCAAATCCTTATAATAGATATTATTTGCCAAAATTAAGGCAATATTCTCTGCCATGGTTACCATTTTTTTTTCTTTGTCGTATCTGACATCACTTCCCCTACATTTGTTCGGTCTTTGCCGGTTCAAGTAATAGATTAGAGGTTTAATTATTTCTTTTGTTCTGAGTTTGGTTGAAGTGTTTTAAATTTGTGTTTTTTTTTTAGAAAAATGTCAATTTTGTTCTTATATATAAAAAATTTGTGTCAATCAAGTCATCTCTGTTAAATACAAATTAATGATGTTAAAAACTTAAAGTGACTTGATTGACACAAATTTTTTCTATATGGAGACGAAATTGACATTTTTTTAAAAGGAGACGAATTTGACACACTTCAAACAAACTGAGGACAAAAGAAGCAATTAAACCTATGTTAGAAGCACCTAAATGTCACAACAAAATAATAAATAATTGGATATTCTTATTCTTATTGTAAATTAGTGTAAAAAGTAAGTAATTTGTGTCGTTATATATTTTAAAAAATATAATAACTTCACAAAGTGGTAGTAGATAATGTATAGTATAATACGAACTTATACAAAGAATCTTGAATATTGTTATTGTTTATAATATTAAAATATAATTAAGAGTAAACTATAAATGTAAAATATGTATACTAAAATAGGAAATCATATTATATATTGTTATAGATTTTTTTTTAATCATTTTATAAGAACAAAATAGAAATACGAGATGTATATTCCATAATGGAAATTCACGTTTATATATTATAATAAATTAACACATGAAAAGGTTTATTGATCTTATAGAATAATACATCTACTTATGTTTCTAACAACTTTTCATAAATTTTAATTTATTGTATTCGGCTACTAATGAAAACATTTTTCTTTCTTAATAAGTTTGGTATAAAAAGAATAACAATACTCAGAAAGCAACACAACACTCATACACAACATAAACAACTTACATAAATTATATATATATATATATATATATATATATATATATATATAAATCCCTACTAAATATTAAAATTAAGTTTTACAATTTGATTTATTTAATTTTTGTACTGGAATAATTTATGCATGTATTTTAGTCAGATTGAAGATTTTAAATCAAACTTATTAAAGAAAGTAGACTACTAAAAAATATATGATTGGATTCTAAAATTGAATAAACTTTGCTTGATTGATTCTAACTTTGCCTGAATTGCACGCACCATGTGCTTCAGTACCTGAAAATTTATAAAAGAATCTTGCGATGGCCATTTTTGACCTAATTTTTAAATCGGTGAATTATAAAATATATAATAAAAATTAGCACCAGTCATAGGTCTTTGTTTACTTTGAGTCCCTCCAAAAACAGTTACTTTTGTGGACCCCACATTAAGTCAACTTAATGTCATCCTTAATCAATCACTAATCACGCTCATACAAAAGTTGGAGAACCTAATTAAATTCAGGAATCAAATTAATTATAATTTTGAGTGCATTGTATAATTAAATTTATCATTTCTATATTATTTTTCTTTTTTTAAGTAAGATTATTTTATTTATTACATAAATTTTGTCATATAAGTTATACTTACATCCTAAAATTTATCAATAATTTATTATCATATTATATTTAAAAAATAAACAAAATAATACAAAGTATGAAACTACACTACATTTATGATAAAATAATTATTTTCATTTCCACAACTTCAAGTTTTTTTTTATACCACCTATTGTTATTTTCGTCACATATTTTTTTTTACTACTTATTGGATTTCAATTTATATGGGTTTCTTTTTTCTTATATATTTTATCTTACGTTAATTATAAAATAAGCTCGTAGGTATCTAATAATATTTTCTTAAGATTTGATAATTTAAGATGTTTATAATATAGTACTTTGTAAATAAAAAAAATTGTTCTTCCTTAATTTAAAAACATCATCTTTTTATCCTAAAATCACTTTTTACCTACAAAATCATTGACTAAATGGAGTGTTAGAAAATTTAAATTTATAGTGATTTAAGACAATAATTCATGATGAATTTGTTCAATTATATTTCTAATTCTCCTTTGTAAATCATTCACTTTACTACTAACTTCATTAATACCATACCTATATAATTAATATATATTTTACATGAAAACTCTTCAAAGAAAACTTATCTCGATAAATCCAAAAAACTCTACTTCATACAAAAGTAATTAAGTTGAAATCTTTTCATTCTAATATACATCTCTAAAATATAAAACAAGTAATAGTTTTGTCTCATTGCTTCCCATTATTACATGCAGGATCATCTAGTAATTTATTAATGGTATATAAACCAGTAATATAATTAAGCAATGTCTAATAGTTTAATCATGGCACCACACCTCTTAGTATGCAAGTTAAAATTTCACCTCATTTATTACATTTCCTCATACTCTCGTGATTATAATTTCAAAATCCATAACTTTGTTTTAGTCTTATCTTTAAAGTAATGGTTAATGTCTAAAACCAAATGTCTATCACTTCTGCCTCTCACGAGCTATAACTACAAGGTTACATAAGGACATCAATATCTTAAGATCATGATCAAGGTAATTTCTTTATATATGAGATCTAATCATTTTCATATCGAAGATTCAGATTATAGGAATCTCTTTCAATTTTCACAACTAGATATCTTCTTCTACGTGATTAAGATACTAGCAAAGTCAGGATAGTCTCTCCAAAATCCCTCTCAATACACTACCTAACACCACATCACATCAATTTAATACTTCCTCTCTGTGATTCACTATAATCCCAACATCACATTTATCAAATAATCTTAAATCATGTCATAAATATATATGTTATCTCAATCCAAACTCATCACATAATACAAATCACCTACTATTTAATTCAAATTACATGTTAGTCATTCATCATTTATTTTCTCTTGCATTATGATAATATTCAATTACAATATTTTTATTAATTATATCAAAATTGAGAAAATCATTTGTATAACCACATATCTTTAATCAAAGATCCTTATGATCAAAATGAAGAATCACATGTCTTGAATCAACTTTCGAAATTTCAGTCTAATCCAACAACTGACAAAGTGGAAAACTTGATTTTATCGAAACATCTCAGTAAAAAAAGTCAAGGTGGCACCCAACGCCAAAAATGTTGCATTGAGTGCTAGAACTCTAAAGTTCATTGACTTTCGAGTATCCAATGATCCCAAAGTGGCGTATGATGCTCTAAAGCACTAAAATTGTTTTGAGTTCTCCATTTAGCGCCCAACTATCTTATGGTATTGCCGAATGCTATGACAGATATAAAAGAGTTTAAACATGATTTAAACCGGTTCATTATATATATATATATATATATATATATATATATATATATATATATATATATATATAAAAGATATTTCAAGTCTTTTCTTTTATATATCATATATGCTTATTTCTTTTAAAAAATGTATCAAATACACCAACGTCTTATGTATTTTTGAGATAAAAATATTAAATTAGATAAAAATGTAAAATATAAATATTCTTAAGGTTGAATTTCACCATCATTAAGTTGTCACACTAACCTAATTGTTGAGATTACATTAGACTCATTTTAATATGTTATCTAAATTTATACATTTTAAAATTTACTTAAATTTGAAAAGCTCATCTCATTTATGCAATATTTGGAATGTATAGTTATATCAATTATTGTTTAAATTATATGGTGTCATAATCAATATGCTATAAGATGAAAGTGCATGCATCTTTGTTACTTCTAGTTGGAGTGTGTCAAAATCAAAATTAATGACATGACACCAGAAAGTAAAGTTTCTTTCTATGTTTTAAACTAAAGTTTATATATTGATTAAGAATAATTTTATACTATAATATATATGTACTAAATATTTCTTAGTCACATAAGTATTCATCTCGTCGTAGGACGATATGACATAATATAATCACCAATACATGACACATAAACATGTCTAACCTGCATAGTATGTGACTATCACTAGATGGTTTGACTAATTACCTATCGATTTATCATAACTAATAACATACTAATTATTTTGTAACTTACAAAAATATGACCAAACAGGATTCATACAAGATAAATGAACCCACAAATATAAGGAACCACAAAGATAATAAATTATATTATAAATAATACAATCATGAAAATATTTTTTTTACGTCATCATTAATTACACATTTAATACTCTATCTGATGTTTGGGATTCACTTAAATCTCATAGTATTACGAGGATGAAGACTTTAGAGAATAAAAGTTGGAAAATTTATGAAATTGAAATCTTTGAAAAATATCTCTTTAACTTTGTAAAAACAATATAAATAAAATGTAATATTTAATTTACTGTTTTGTAAAATTAAATTAAACTAAAACTGATTTATTAAAATTATATTTTAAAATTGTCTAGAGTAATATGCTATTTGTTGGAATGAGTATTTTTTTAATGAATACAAGTATTTTTATAATAAACAAATCTTTTATTGGTAATAATATAATCTTCACAATCATACTAGCCTTTTTATTGTTCTTATAATTGAATCTTAAGCCTCAATGAGAACGAGTAGCGTATATTTTACTTGGATCACCCATTAAGTGTTACACAATCATATAGGTTGGTGGTGTTTACTTCAGAAAAAGTGAATATAATTATTGACAATGAATTTTACAAACTTACAATTTTAAATTTAGAAAGAAAAAAAATAGTATTTTAGTTCTCTAACTTTTTTTCCATTTAAGTCCAATTTATTAATCTTTTTAAATTTAAACTTTTCTACTTCATAAAAAAAATTAGTTTTTAAGTGAAAATAACATTTTAGCTAATTTAGGATTAATAGGAAAAGTCATCTTTAAAAAGTAATAGACAAAAGTTATCTTAAAAGATTAATATGAAAAGTTAACTTTACTATAATATAGCAAACTTTTATGATAGAAACCAAAGAGAGTACCGAAATACTATAGGAAAAATTTAATGATTAAAATTGTGAAAAAAAATAGTATTAATGATTAAATTAAAACTCAATTAAAGTTTTTAAAAAGGTAAAGTAGCACTAATTTGTCAAAATTAAAAACTTTAATAATGACTTGTGCTTTAGACTCCAGTTAATCATTATGAGCAAATTACACTATGCTTTCTTAAGAATTAAGAATATTATACGCAATTTTTGTTTCTATTTTATGTAATTAACAGATTCTTTGAATTCATGCAATAACACAGTGATGCTTGAGATTGAGCAAATTTTTACTATGCCGAATATTTTAGACAATTTTTTTTTTAAAAAAATGGTTGGAGCAATTTCTTAAAAATTAAAATTAACTTAAAAAAAGCTTTTTTATATTAGTTATTTTAAAAAAATATTTTTAACTTATTTGTGAATTAATCTTAAATCCTTGAAAAATGAGTTTTGTCTTAGTTTTTGTCTTATTTTTAATTTTGTTTTCATTTTTATTTTTAATCTTTTTTCTTTTCTTTAAAGTCGCGAAAATAATCATCATAGTTAAGTATATTTAATATTGGTAAAAATTATTATTAAGTAAAAAAAGTTTTAAAATTAAAATAAAAATGGGTGTGATTTTCGTTTTGAAAAATAAATAGAAAAAATTAAAAAAAAAATAATAATAAAAAAGGGGAAAAGGCTTTGAAGTCACGTGTGAAAAGGACAAAAGGGGACATGGCAATGCATGATTGATTTTGTATATTTTCGGGATTGGCAGAGGTGAGGGAATCAGTTTGGGTAGGCCGTTTCTGAAAAGGAGAGGCAGAAGCCATTGGGCATCAAGGAAGGAGAGATTCATCTTCTTTGGAGAGAAAAAACCTGTATCAAGAGAGGAGGAGGAAATTATCACCAGAGGAAAATCCAACGACAACTTCAGCACCCAGGTAAGTCGTCTATCCAGTTCTTCATCCCTTGTTATGATGACTGCATGTTAATGTTCATGGACTCGCATTGGTATAACGGTTCCTTTCGTTGCATCTTTATACCCTTCCCATGAGTCGGCCTTGCACAACAAGGTCTCGTGAATCTATTCTCTTTCTCCTCTTAGAGGCCACTGCGTGAACTTTCTTTTATGACTTTCACGAGTTCTCAATATCTTTGAAGCACCAGGGGAATCCAATCCAGAGAGTGAAGCATCGCTTCCTCTTAAACCATGCTTCGACTACTTCTTCCTCTAACTTGTTCTATCCCATTCCCCTTTTCCACCAGCTTAACGTTCCCATCATCAGTCTAATACCCGTACCGAGCTTAACCCACAGAACACTAAACCCAAACTCATCAACACCATGACACGCTACTGACTCAAGCAGCACAAACCCAAAATTAACCCAAAACCCCAATCTCCGACTTCCATCCGGTAACCAATCCTTGCCTCTCTCCTTCTAATCGGACTCCGGACCTGGATCAGTAATGGCGGAAGTTTCCGATTCTCCACCAACTTCGAAACCTGTAGAAGAAAATGAGCACAAAGCCTTAAAAGCCAACCCAATATGACCCACAGAACCAATAACCAAGAACAGACAACTAGCAAATTTTCCAGCCCCACTCACGGTTCTAGCCTACCCCGTCATCACCAAATTTTCACCATCGCACCATCAAACGCACGGTGCAAAACACACACACGCACAAAGTCCACCCAAAGTCACCATGGCAGCAACTCAAATTTGCCAAACTCACGCACCCAATACAAAGCACACGTTGAATGTTATTTTCGAAGTCGTGTTTCGGAGAAGCAAGGTGCGCGAGAGGATGAGGATGGTGGTCTGCGACGGCGCTCTTGGCCGGTGAAGGGAAGCGATGGTATTGGCTCGGTGGCGGTGGCTGTCGAGGCGGAGGCGTAATGGCCGTTTCCGGAAGTTGCCGGCGTCGCTCAAAAGGGAAAAACCCCAACCCTGGGACGAATCGCGAAGAGGAAAAGAGAGGGTGGCCGGCGATAAAGTTGCTGGCCGGACGATGGCAAGTGCGCCAGCGTCGCCGTGGCTGATCGAGTGGGAACAGAAGCGCGGTGGCTGTCGGAGGGACATCTGCCGGTGGTGATGGGAGGTTGCGTGAATGGTAGGGTGGGAGGCCTCTAGAGTTTATTGAGAGGGAGAGATTTGGCCTCTTAGGTTCTGAGTGTGTGAAATGAGATGCACTTTGGGAGACCCCTTAGGGTTTCTGAGGTTGGATTTGGGAGTGTTGGGCCGTGGAGCCAAGCCCAGAAGAATAATAAAATTTCAATTTTATTTAAAAGAAAACCAGGATATAAGATTTAATTCCACACCCTTGCTACTAATCTGCACTACATTTTTCATGGGCTTAGGCCCATTTGAGGGTTGCCTTTCTATACCTTTGTTTTTCATGTTTACACTCTTTTTTCTTTGGGCTTAGGCCAAATCTACTATTAGGAGTAAATTAGGTTTAGACACCCCTTTCTCTTATTTAAGCACCACCATCCCTTTTATTGTTTTATTATTATTATTTTTATTTTGTCATTACTTTTCTTTTCTATAAATAAAAATTAAAAAATATATTTTAAGGGGTCTAGGTGATCGCACACATCGTCCTTGTGCTAGAAAACCCTTTACTTTTCTATAAATAAAATTAAAAAAAAATATTTTAAGGGGTCTAGCACATGTGTGATCGCACGCATCGTCCTTGTACTAGAAAACTTTTTCTTTTCTATAAATAAAAATTAAAAATATATTTTAAGGGTTCTAGCACGTGTGTAATCGCACGCATCGTCCTCGTGCTAGAAAACCTTTTTTTTTTCTATAAATAAAAATTAAAAATATATTTTAAGGATTCTAGTGCATGTGTGATCGCACTCATCGTCCTTGTGCTAGAAGACATTTTCTTTTTTTCTTACATAAAAATTACAAAAATACCAAAACATCCTTCTTTTCAAACAACAAACTATTTTTCTAAAGAACTACATAATCCTGATTTCTCAGTCCAACTGAGAATACGTAGGAGCAAGGTCAATCCTTGTCGGGTACAAAAAACCCAAAAAATATTTTGTTTTCTTTAGAGTTTTATTTTTTAGGGGAAATTAAACATTTTGCAAACCACATCAAATTCGCGTAGGGCAGGCGTTGTGGGGTGCTAACACCTTCCCCACACGTAACCGATTTCCGAAATCAGAATTTGGTTTTGTAGACCTTGCCTTATCATTTTACGGTTTTTTCGTAGTTTTCCAGAGTAAACTATGATGGTGACTCCAAAACTCTTTTCTAAACCCTTTCTTTTTTGGATCGCCGTCCCGTCGCGATTTTGTGAATTAATCTTAAATCCTTGAAAAACGAGTTGAATTGATAAAATAAAAATAAAAAGAAGAAAAAAGTGGATAATTTTATTGAGGACATAAATTAGAGATGGAGGAGTCAACTGGGCAAAAACTATAGCGCGTGAAGAAAAAGCGTGGTGCACTCGCGAAAGTGGGAATTCAAATGCGCGTGGTTTTGTTAATTCCGTTTTCATTCATTGGACTCTTTCGATTTTGGTCTCGTGCATCTCTTTCACCACATTAGCCACCTCCGTTGCTGTTTGCGACTCTTTTTTCTTTTTAATTCTTCTGTTCTGAATTGTTTTTCCATCAAACAGTTTCAGTTTTTTATTCCCATCATTTCATTCATATCATTCGCAACGCTTTCTCCTTCTTCCATCGTCACTACTATGTTAAGTTTGGAAGCTATCTTTGATATAGATTCGCGTAAAGTTGTTGCTTACATGTGACTTTCGTCTCTTATGTCTTAATCATTGCCATCTATTGCCTACGCCTTCTAAATATTCATCTCCTTCAACCCAATCACTTTCTCCATCTTCTTTTTTTCTCTGTCTCCAAAGTTGGTTTCTTTACATTACAGGGTGTCCAACCAAAGCTACCCTCAAATTTCAATGATTTCTATCAAGCCCAACACAACCAGGTGAGACTGTGAAGCTTCCTTCACTCTCACCCATTATTATTATTATTATTATTATTATTATTATTTTAATTTTTTCTTTTATCAAATTTGCACCTTTTTTATTGCTTCTTATGAAACTGAGCTCCGCACACTTTCTCTCAAGCATGAAGAAAATGCAATAAGAAAAATCATAGCTTGATGCTGTGGCTTTTTTGTTTTTTGTTTTTTTTTTTTAACTTTTTAAGTTTTAACTCAGTTTTTTTTCTTCTTTTTTTCCAGGTGATCAGTGCTGTGATTCTGGAGGCTTGCAGGAGGGTAGAAAGTTTCTGATGTTTTGAGTTTTGTTTTTGAGTACTGATTTGGATGATCCTCTGCTTTGAGTTGCTTCAAGGATAGAGAATTGTTTGGGATGAAAGATGCTAGTGTTGATCTGGGTTTTTGCTGGAAGGAAGAAAAGAAGGTTCTGAATTCTGATAGATAGTGGTTGGAGTCAAACTGAGAGATTAATTAGGGTGGTGTGTGAATCCAAATCCAATGGAGTCACCAATTGTGCAGCCGCAAGCTGTATCAGCAAGCACGCCAAGGAAAAAAATGACAAAACAATTGACGGGTAAAAGGGATGATACCCCTTTGCATTCTGCAGCCAGAGCAGGGAATCTGAGCGTTCTGAAAGACACAGTTAGTTGCACTGAAGGGGCTGAACTGCGTGCGTTGTTGACAAAGCAGAACCATGCTGGAGAAACGGTGCTTTATGTAGCTGCTGAATATGGTTATGTTGATATGGTTAGGGAAATGATTCAATATTACGATCTTGCTGGTGCTGGAACTAAGGCAAGGAATGGTTTTGATGCACTCCACATTGCTGCTAAACAAGGCGATTTAGGTATGCCTTCAATATGACTTTATATGCTTGCTCTTTTTGTGGTGTGTGATTTTCGGAGGGAATCTCAATTGTGTTTCTTTTGAGATTCCTTGAATATTTTGTCAACGGGTCACCCTCGATTGTAACCCACCTTGTAATCACTACTCGATAGGTGTAAATTTTGGATACCCTTTTGTTCTACAATCTAGGACTATTTAAGTCAATGAAAACTAATTCCTAGATGTACCAATGCTAACAGTAACTAGGACATCTTTGATGAATTCAAAATCTGAATCAGTTTATTGGATTGCAGTTTAGGCCTCTGGGGTAAGTAAGGGGTTGTTTCACTGAATCATTGATTGAGACTCTTTGTATCTGTTATCTAATAAGAATTTGAATTTCTCTTCTACCTGTGAATGTTGGTCACTGTCGTCTTTTCTTAGTTTTTCTTATTATTTTCGTACATGGTTAACAACTTTCCCTGTTGCAGATATTGTGAAGATCCTAATGGAGGCTCATTCTGAGTTGTCAATGACAGTGGATCCATCCAACACCACAGCCCTGCACACTGCTGCATTACAAGGGCACATTGAGATTGTAAAATTTCTATTGGAAGCAGGTAGTAGTCTGGCAACTATTGCTAGAAGTAATGGAAAAACAGCTTTACATTCTGCAGCAAGAAATGGACATGTAGAGGTTGTGAAAGCACTTATGGAGAAGGAGCCGGCAGTTGCAACGCGAACTGATAAGAAGGGACAGACAGCACTTCACATGGCAGTGAAGGGACAGAATCTTGAGGTGGTGGAGGAGTTGATAAAAGCTGATCCCTCAACAATAAACATGGTTGATAACAAGGGTAACACGCCACTGCATATAGCAACCAGGAAGGGCAGAGCTCAGGTAAATTAGACCATGCCTGTCTCAATGAAGCTAATATTTAGATAAAAACTTAGGATGCAAGGTTATGATTATAAGAAATGGATTGTGATTAGATCATGCATGTGGATAAATGTGTTCTTTTTTTCCATGTGGTATCCTGAAGTGAGAAAAAGAATAGCATTTGGGTTGATAGTACTCTGTTGGGAATTCATGGTAGCAATCAGCTTGAATGATATTTTCCTGATCACAGAAGTTGTTTCATTTTTTCGTTCTTTTAATTCAAAACGAGTTCATAATGTTTACTACAATATGAAGACGAAGGAAGTGATAGTCCAGAATATTTGGGTAATCATTTTGCAAAATTCATTTTGAATCACACTTTTGATACCTATTATGCACTTGTTCCTGGGACAGATGAAAGCTGAAGCAATAGATTTGGCAATCATTTGGTTGAAATTTACTTTATGGTTGATATTATAATATTCACTACACTGTTCAAGTTCAGATCTTTACCTAATACCTAGGTCTCATGGTAGAATTCTTTTGAAGATTTTGCCCCTTGGCTTCTACTTTCTAAAGGGGTGAAATTATATCTGGTTTTAACATTCTTGGCCTTTGAAACTAATGAAAGAAATACAAGGGAATTTTGAGAACATCAATTAAGTTTTTGAGTTGGAGCATCAATTACCAGAAACAATGTTGAAACAATTGTAGGAATCAGTCTTGATCCAGAAGAAAGTTAATTTTAATAGTTTTTATTGGATTAATGATAGTGTCTGAACCCTTGATTTCTGTTTGTGCAGATTGTTAAGTTGCTTGTAGGACAGACAGAAACAGATTCCTTGGCTGTTAACAAGTCTGGCGAAACTGCACTAGACACTGCTGAAAAAGCTGGGAACTCTGAAGTTAAAGACATTCTACTGGAACACGGTGTTCGAAGTGCCAAAGCCTTAAAGACTCAGCCAGCAACAACCACAGCCCGTGAGTTGAAACAAACTGTGAGTGACATAAAACATGAAGTCCACTACCAGTTGGAACACACCCGCCAAACCAGAAGAGGTGTTCAAGGCATTGCCAAACGTATCAACAAAATGCATGCCGAAGGACTCAACAATGCAATAAACTCCACCACTGTGGTTGCAGTCCTCATTGCCACAGTTGCCTTTGCAGCTATTTTCACAGTCCCTGGCCAATTTGCTGATGATCCAAAAGACATTCCTCCAGGTTCGGGGATGACCATTGGTGAAGCAAACATAGCCCCACAAGCTGCATTTCTCATTTTCTTTGTCTTTGATTCCATTGCCCTCTTCATTTCTCTGGCTGTGGTGGTGGTGCAGACCTCGGTTGTGATCATAGAAAGCAAGGCAAAGAAGCAGATGATGGCCATCATTAACAAGCTAATGTGGTTGGCTTGTGTGCTAATTTCTGTGGCCTTCTTAGCACTGTCATTTGTAGTGGTAGGGAAGGATCAGAAATGGCTTGCAATTGGAGTCACTATCATAGGGACAACTATAATGGCCACAACTTTGGGCACCATGTGTTACTGGGTTATTAGGCATCGCATTGAGGCCTCAAATCTAAGGAGCATTCGGAAATCTTCAATGGGAAGCAGGTCAAGGTCTTTTTCAGTATCAGTTATGTCAGATTCTGAGCTATTAAACAATGACCGCAAGATACTTTATGCCATATAGAATCACTAATAAAGCTTTGCTTGCTCTTTTCATTTTCTCTCTTCTTTTCTGTGCCTCATGGATTTTTATCCAACTACAGTGATTATCACACACTTCCCTGATTATCTACAGTGATTCTCCCATCTCTTACTACAACACAGACTACTAAATGATTCCATTTTCTCATGAACCAGCTTAATATGGGAACCCAGATTTCTTAAACAAGATTCTCTTAAGTGATTAATCAGGTTTTTAACCCAAGTTACACACACTATTTGGTCAAATAATTAATCTCTTAAAGTTTATATGCCCGATTAATGAATGTAAAGTTATCTATTATTATCCAATATAAAAGTCATGTAAATTTGTCATTTTCCCATAATACTAAAAGATAAAAAGAAAGCATAATTTTCTTTCCGTTATTGAACCAGGCGAGACAGTTTTCTAGTGTTTTGGTGCAATGAAGTTGCAACAAAAATATAAAAAGCAAAACGACAACATGTCCAAAAAAAACTGTCCCAGTAATTGTCAGAGTGAACAATTTGTTCTGCTATGCGACAAAATGTATGAAGAAATCTAAAAAGGTAAGAGAATGGTGTTATTGGGTCTATTGCATTTGCTTGATTGAATGAATGACCTGGGTTGAATCAGTCTTTGTTTTTGTTTCTTTGTTCAGTAGTTTTTTCTACTCTCCACAGAAAAATACATCAGTTTACTTTTTGGTTTTGACTCTCTTTTTGTCACATTAAAAAAGGATTTAACAGAAACTGTCATTTTTAAGAGATTTTGATGGTGAGTACAAGATATAAGAAAAAACAATTATATAGTATAGTGTATAAATTTGTTTAACTTTTACCCTAATTAAAGTTTATATCAACTGACGATTTTTAATTAGTTAAATGTATATATTCTTTTACTCTATAAATGGATGCTTATTTTCATATAATTAGTTTAATTTTTTTATTTACCAATTCTAGCTTTTATGGACCTAGCCTATCCATCAGCTTAAAGTCCATGGACCCTTCTACTTAGGGTTCTTTCTTCTTGCACCTCCTTTTTCCTTCCTACACCTCAAAGCATTGACGAAATGACAAAATTATCTCCTTCTTCTTCCTCTAGCATGTCCAACCCCTGCAATGCTCCCCGACGAGGCCTCCGCTGCTACATGCCAAATTGAGGACGAAATTACAATTTTAAAATTATTAAAAAGTAGTTTCTGGTAGAAACCGTAAATTAAAATGTTAGCTAGAAAAGGTATAGTGTTATTCCATCAAATTACAGATACGAAAATAAGAAATTGTTAAAAATTCATGAAGATAAAAAGTATAGTAAATAATCTATAGATTCATAATATTAAACAATTGTATTTTCAATTAATATCACGATAATTTTTTCCAATTTATAATAATTATCTAAATTATCGTATTTGTTTTGGTTATGGGTATAATGATGACTTACCAAGTAATAAACTATCATAACAAATAGCATAAATGTCAATACTGAAAACCGTGTAATAAGTCATACAACAAATTCAGTAGAAGGAGCTAATCGGTCAATTGAATTTAATAACATATAAATTCTATAAAACTTTAAATTTAATGAAACAATAATATCATATAAATTTTGTACTTTAAAATTAATTTTAATTAAACTTTGCATTTATTATAAAGTTAAATATCTTTAATTATATTTTTAATATTTTATATTTAATATTTTTAATGTTTTATATTTTTTGATTAAAATGTATATTATTCAATTTTTTCATTAATTAAAATTTTGTTTATACATGTTGAAGTCAAACATATTCTGCAATGTAATGTCTAATAGCTCAAAAACTATTACTTATCATTAATATAAATAACAAAAATATTATCTAATATTTATAATAAAATCAAAGTCATTTATCATTTTTAATATTGATTCAAATTAATTACAAAATTTTATATTTTTTTAATATGTTAAAGTAACTAAAAAAAAATTGACTAAGCATTTTCGACCAATTAAAAAAGCTATATAGCAGGAACTTCATAAAAAATATAAATTACAGAAAAAAAATTAATATAAACTAAAAAAAATACACAAGTTTATCAATAAGTTGAAACTTAATAAAATCTTAAAATTATTTATGCATAAAAATTAAATTTTATATTAAAAAACTATACAAAATAATTAGTTAATAAACAAGGCACCGGGAAACTATTGATTTGTTCCTTGATCGAAATTCTTTCTTCAACAAAAGCGTGTAACTAAACACAATTTCAGTCGTCACTACAAATACAAACCGAAGAACATTTCAGTGATCTTCCGAAGGGCGAAAGAGAAACGCATTCGGAGTGTGCGTGAAGATCAAACCATGGACGACGAACTGCTCGAGCTGCAGCGACAATTCGAGTTCGCGCAGCAAGCCAAGTCGAGCATTCGATTATCAGAGCGAAACGTCGTCGAATTGGTCCAAAAACTGCAGCAACTTCAAATCATTGATTTCGAACTTCTCCACACTGTCTCCGGCAAAGAGTACATCACTCTCGTACGCTCTCTCTGCTTCTTCTTTTGCCGATTAGGTTTCATCGCTCGCAATTTTCATTTTCAATGGATTCAGTAACCGATAATCTATTATATTCCCTAGCTTCGTTCACTGAGTTGTGATAATGCTTAATCTTAATCAAACGTTTATTAAAGCGATTGCACGTGTTGTTAGGATCAACTGAGGAATGATATGGTGGCTGAGGTGAAGAGATTAGGGCGCGTTTCTTTGATCGATCTCGCTGACTCTACTGGAGTTGACTTGTACTACGTGGAGAAGCAGGCGCAGAGCGTTGTGACAGCACACCAAGAACTCATGTTGACTCAGGGAGAAATCATGTCTAGCTCTTATTGGGACTCAGTCGCGGAAGAGATTAACGAGAGGCTTCAGGAGTGTAGTCAGATTGCGCTGACGGAGATCGCGGCGCAATTGAATGTCGGTTTGGACTTGGTTGCCTCCGTGTTGGACCCGCGCCTTGGAAGAATTGTGAGTCTGTGTGTGTTGGTTTGAATATGCTTTGTTGAATTTTCAAGGAGAGTGAGAATTGCATTTTGATGAGTGCTGGATTTTGAAAATAGGTGAAAGGAAGGCTTGAAGGTGGCCAGCTGTATACTCCTGCCTATGTGGCTCGTGTTGGTGCCATGGTTCGAGGCGCTGTGCGGGGCACCACTGTTCCAACCAATTTGACTGTGGTATGGAGTTCGTTGCAGCAGTTGCTGCAAGAAATTGACGGAACCAGCGGTTTGGCTGTTGAAGGATCTTTCTTCCAGTCATTGTTTAACGGACTGGTGAAGGAAGGGGAGGTTCTAGGGTCACTTCGTGCAGGAGTACATTGGACACCAGCTGTAAGTGGCCTGTTTTGAATTCCTCTGTACATTGCTAGAGCGATACCTGGATTGTGGTTCTCATATTTGTTTTGGGCCCGTGGAGTGGTTCCCCTCTGGATCCATGTCCACCGAGTGTTTAATTGACAGTAATTGGGAGGATTTTGGTATTCTTTTGATGTTATTATATTTCTTGTTCGTCAGTCTATATTGATAGAACGCCAATAGATAAATTATGACATTAGCACTGAAATCACGAACAATGCAGCTGCACTCTTAGTGCTTCACAGACGAAAGTCTCCTACAGAGAATGTTTTCTGTCCACAAAATGCAAATAACTGCACCCTTCCCAATTACACAATCTACATTGAAATATATATCTAATAGATAATTGCCAGCAGTTATTTCTTGTACACCTGCTATTATGCAGTTTCTAATGCAGAATCAATTGTTCTCTAAGCTCATACATTCGTAATAATTAACCCGTTAATAGATGCTTCCCTAACTAGGCTTTTAGTTTGCATCAATAATTCCCTGACGGTCTGACCATTAGTGGCCATGGGTTGAAATAAACTGCTATAGCTTATGCCTTTTCGGGAAATAAACTTAGTTCATAGATCTTTGAAAGTATTTGTTATGACTTACGCTACTTTTGTCACACAACAGGTATTTGCTGTTGCTCAAAAGGAGTTTGTGGAGTCATTTTTTTCTCAGGTATGGTCTGTCACTTCTCTAATCTTTCCCTTTTGTTGAAGCTGCCAACATTTTTGCCTATTTCATATGATCCGTTGATCAGAGCTATATAAACTTTCAGTACAAGTTTGCTAGATTGGATTTGTGTAATGACTGACTTCTACCCGTTTATTCTTTGTATATTGTATCTTTTACATGTATATTCTTGGTAAATGCCTTTGTAAACTTCACAGTCTCTTCTTGTAAAGAAAAATTCTGAACTGCTGTATTCATTTTATGCCATCTTTTTTGTATGCTATAGAATTCTTTTATCACCTATGAGGCGCTGCACAAACTTGGAATTCCGCAGCCCATTCAATTTTTGCAGGTAGCTAATTTCTTCTTGTGTTGATTCTTTTTAGGATCAAAGATATTTGTGAAATGAATATTTTGTACTACTTGTTTCCCTAGCTTAGTTAATGAAGCCTAAGTTTGCGCAATCCAATTTAGTCCAGATACCCTGAAGGCAAACCTTTGGTTACAACATTTGTTCATCAATCTATGATTGAGATGCTAGATGCTGCTACGGAGGATGCTATTGACCGTGGTAGCTGGTAAGTTCTTCACAATTTTTTTCCATCATCCCTGCTTTTTGTCTTCGTTGGGCAGAATGGGATCATTTCATGTTTCTAGAAAATTATATTTATTGTTTAGAACACAATTATTTCAAAGCATCGTAAACTAATATAACAATGTTGCAGGAGTGATTCTCTTTCCTTGTTACCTTCATCTTTTACACCTCAAGATGCTTCTAAAATGTTGTCCTTTTGTCAATCTGTGCAAAATGCTCTTAAGGTGATACTAAACTATATTGTAGACTTATGTTCAGTGCTGTTGATTCATGTGTTGATAAGCCTCAATTTCTTTGCAGTCTAACAAAGCACATATTTTTGGGGATTTTTATGTGTTGAGCAGCAGCTTTATAAAGGTATNATGTGGTATTTGATGTAGTCTTGTAGATGTCAACTTAATTATTTAATTTTACAAACCAAGTTGTCTATTTAGTTAGGCAAACACGCACTACTGCTAGTGTGNAGTTTGAAGATTGGCTTAACAGATTTATTATTGCAATGNGAACAAAAGTTTAGGTGCTAGACGTTTGTTATGAAATTATCTTACAAGGGGTTCAGGACTGCCATGAATAAACAGTTCAGAAAATTACTTCTCAGGTCTCCATACACGGCTATCAATGGGAATCCTAAAAAAAGTGGTGATGTAAACTGCCTGCATTGTCATCTACTGTTCAGAACTGAGTTAGATGATAGGTTATATGTTCGACCCCTTTTTAAATGAACATATGTATGACCTTTTGGGCTTTATATTCCTTTCTGTGATTAATTTCCTTCGCAATATGCANATTTTNTTTTGCTTCTTCTCCTTCTTGCTTAAGACCTGAGAATCAAATGTAGAAGTTACTGTTGAATGAAAATATCTATCTTTCCTTCGCAATATGCAGATTTTGTTTTGCTTCTTCTCCTTTCTTGCTTAAGACCTGAGAATCAAGTGTAGAAGTTACTGTTGAAAATATCTATCTNCAACTATTTTTTATAGATGGTTTCCTGATGTTNGTATGTTTCTCTCCATCATCTACTAGGACATCTGTGATCATGTTGTGAAAGAGTTGGAGACGTTAGATGTTTCAAGGTCTGCTGGCACTACCATGCCTGGAAATGTGAAAGTACCCAATGAAGCAAAAGTAGGACGGGAATCGAGCAGGTTGAACGAGTCCATTGAGATGGCAAGTGATGGTGGTGCCAACAGGCAAGCTGATAAAGGATCAAAGAAGAAAAAGGGGAAAGCCACAGGGAATGCAGTAGTAAATCTATCTGAAAGTGGTGCAGATAACCAGGAACAGACTTCGACAAAATCTAAGAGAGGCCAGAAAAGAGGTAAGGACACATCTGCACAAACATCTGATTCGAAGACAGGTTCTAGGAAAGAGTTGCTTAAAATAAAAGAGGAAGATCTCAGTCCCTCAGAAGAATGGATCATGCAGAAAATTACAGTATTGGTTTCTGATTTTGAAGAACAAGGTCTGTTGACTTAGCTATCAATTTTTTTCTTTCTTGCATATATATTTTACCCAATGTTCTCAAATGTAGTGATATAAATTGATAGGTATAGATGATCCTGAAATAATTCTTAGGCCCTTGGCTAACCAATTAAGGCCTACAATAATCAATTCTTGGGTGGAGAAAAAGAAGGCCCTGCTTACAAACAATGCAGAAAGAATGAAACGTTTGCTTGATAATTTGCAGAAGAAACTTGACGAGGTTTGACTGCTAAAATTGCATTATTTTTTGTTTTACTGCATTTACTATTGTTTTGTCTTTATGTAACTTTCTTCTGGGGATATTCTTTCATTTGGGGATATTCTTCTAGACATGTAAAATTAGTGTGTACAGTCAGTCCCCTATGTTGATTGTTTATTTTTTCTGGCAGTCTTTCTTAAACATGCAGCTGTATGAAAAAGCCTTGGAATTGTTTGAAGATGATCAATCAACTTCTGTAAGTTTGATTCAGTTATTTGGAATTTTGTTACGTTGTCATTGATGAACTTAAAATAAGTTAACGCTTATTCGATGGTCAGGTTGTTTTGCATAGGCATTTACTAAGAACAGTAGCAGCTCCTATGGTGGATTTGCTTCTTCATAACCTGGTAATATATCTAGCTCTTTGTTAATGTTTCTTGAGTTTAATAAGATCTAGATCTAATTCTGGATTATCATCTGCAGGATGAGCACAACAAATTAAAGAATGGACTTGACGTGCAGGAAGCTCCAAATTCTGAGTTTGTTTCACTTAGTCCTGCTGACAGAACTGCAATTGTAAGAATAAGGCTCTATATAGTATTTGGCATTGACATATGCATCATATTTTTGTTTAATGAGCAAACTTTGTTTCAGTGTCATATTTTTGCTGAGAATTACCATTTTGAAGGACCACGTAGAATGACATCAACCTCTTATATTATTTTCTTTTGCAGTCTAAGAGTTTTCCAGGAGCTCTTGCAAACAAGGCTCTTGCTGTTGTTGAATCATTGGAAGGAAAGGTCGGCATTTTTAACTCAGAAACACTACTCATTTAAAGGTTTTTTACATAGGTTTACCTGACTTTTCGGTTCTCAACAAATACTGCTAGTTGGTTGGAGTTGGGTCTATTTGGAGAAATTTCTCCATAAACTTGTCTAAGAGAGAAGAATAGGAAGAAAAAGATGAAATTAACTTCTCCATTACCTAAAATTAGCTTATGCTCAAGTTAGATGAAAAGTGTAGAAAAACTGTATGAGAAAGATTTTACAAATTAACTCATGCATAAACTAATTTTAGCATATGAAGAAATTAATTTCAATTATTCCTCTTATTTTTTCTCTTCTAAAATGAGCTTATAGAGACAAACTCATCCAAGCAGGCATATTGTTGCGTTATTTCTTAAAACTATAACTAATATTTGAGTATTCAATACAACAGAGTGTGGAGACATTCATGGCTGCTTTTAGAATGGTTACAGAAGAGAGGTATTGAGTCTATATTTGTTTGTAGAACTTATTCATTGATTTTTCTATTCTTTTATGATGTGATACCTGATACATAGTTCATCACTAATTTTTCCAGTGGGCTGCCTTTGAAAAAGCTTGACAAGAAACTAGAAAGAACACTCTTACATTCATATCGTAAGGTATATATATGTTTACATTTATGAAAAAACTTACTAGAATTTAGTGGAGGCTAGATTTTTCTTCAAATGTTGTTGATGCTGGTTAACTTGTAATATGAAATCTGTATCCACTTATATACTTGAACTTAGTCATATCTCTAATCAGTCTAGGAGTTGAGAACAATTACAACGATTCAATCCTAATTATTAAATGAATAAAAATTGGAAGTTAACTCCTAAAATTGCTCGTTATTTTGTTTTGCTATATATACATGTATGCTACACACCCCTATATTATAAATTCGAGTCCTCACTCTTAAAGAGACATTCTCTTCTCTTCCTCATTCAGTCATTTAGCTTCTCTTACAGTTTTTAATTCCTTTCAAATATTATTTCTTTAAATTGTTTATTTTCAATTTCATTAAAAATTTAAAATTTTCATCTTTATACTTGATATCAAATTGGCGATAACTTCTTTAGAATGAACCATGTGTTTAATGTTTATTGTAATCTTTGGTAGTCTTAACTTTAATTTAATTTTAAAATAGAAATTAACACGCCATATCAGTTGGGATATTATTCATTTAAATAATTTATTTTCAAAGTTTTCTGTCCAATTTTAAAGTCTTATGTATTTCTAAGCATAACTGTGCAGTGCATGGAATACTTGCTAGCTGCCAGTATGAACATTAAGATATTCCAACAAGAAAACATTAAGTGAGTTGTAATCTATAGTTAACTGATCCTTTCTGGTTCGGTTTATCTTTATAATTAATTGTAATTTCAACATGATTTGCTATTCTTTCAGTTAATTCCCCTATTAGATATCTTTTTTTATACTTAGATTGTAATTCTCCCTAATATTAGTTAGGGAAGCAATTCCACATAAAACTCAAATCAGTTTTTTAGTGATACCCTACAGTTTGGTTGTTCTTAAACTGTGTGCCTTCTATCATTGTTATTAAACAGGAATTGACATCTCAAGTTTCTGCTGAGACTGACCCTGTATCACTTCTAGCAAAAGTTGTTTCTTTACTTTATATCCAGGTAACTAAAGTCTTTCTTTTTTGTTCCCACCTCCCTTTGTCTAATTGATAAACATAAATACTTGTATGAATAGGTTTACCACAAAGCTCTTCATGCTCCTGGAAGGGCCATTTCCGTTGCCATTTCTCATTTAAGGGTATGTTCTTTCTGTCAATTTGATTTAGTTATGCATCAAATCACAACTATAAACACTTAGTAATATAAAATCAAATATATACGGATTGCATAAATCAGACTAAAGACAACAATGGTAGATGGGCACCAACCTTGGAATTAGTTTTTTTTGTACTTCCAGTAATAATAATTTTCTATTTCCAAGACACTTCGATCCTTAAAAAGCTGAACAATTCAATCGCAAGCGTTCCATGAAAGTAATGTTTAAGTATTGTTTGTTGATTTTTTTTTCTTGAGGGACTAAGTTGGGTTGAATTAACTCTTTTCAATACTCGATTATTGAGTGTCTATTCTGTTTTTCTTTCGGGGGTGGAGGGGCTCGCTTTATTATTATTCTTTTTTATCATTGTTACCTGATGATCTAGCAGCTGCTGCAGAGTGATATAATATTAATCCAAGTAGTAAATGTTATAATATTTTGTTCACATTTTTGTTCAAAATAATTTGCGGACACCTGTGTTGCTTAACACCACATACAATGAGTGTTTTGGGCACGTTTAGCTTTGACGATAGTGAGGAATAGGCAACCAAAAAGAAAAGAAAAGAAAAGGAAACCTCAAGATTCTAATAAAAATAATAGTTGTAATTGAAAAACACCCAAATAATATTTTTTAATTTGCTCACTATCGAAAGCTGAATAGCATGGGACACCTAAAGGGCTAAAGGAGTGTTGAGAGAAGTAATCTATTACTCTAGTTATTTCCATTCTGCAGTTAGTTTGTGAGGTTGACTGCAACGCAGTCCATGTAACGACTTACAACAACTTTTCGGAAGTTCTCCGTGACTTTATTTAATATGTATTGATTTCAGGATAAGGTAGATGAGTCGGCATGCAAGATTTTAACTGATTATCAGACTGCAACAGTCACTCTTTTGACACTTGTAGCAGCTTCACCCGGTGAGGTGAGTAACTACTAATCCCGTACTCTTCGCACAATGCATATCATATAACTTTGGTGTATGTCTCCCTTCGAGGTAAAAAGTTAAAGTAGTGCTATTTTTCGAAATGGTATTTTATGGCTTGTGCTTTCAAGTTAATTTTGCTTGTGCAGTTGATTTTTTTTAATAGCTAGATTATAAAGTATACAATTATTTTATAAGATTATAAAGAAAAATGTAGCAGCTGAACACACTTTCTTTAGTTTTTTTTCTTTATTTTAAAAACTTATCCAAACAGCAAATAATCAATAGAAGCAATATTTGAAGGACGGACTTTCTCATTATCTGAGGATGGGGAGTGACACATTCGCGAATGTTTTGAACATCCAGTTTAGGGCGTTTGGTTTTATTTTTTTAAAAGAAATAATCACTTATTTTTATTAATTTCCGTAATTTTTTTAAAGAATAATGGATTATCTTAAAATAATTACTTTCAAACATGCACAATTTATTTAGATTATTTTGAATAATTGGATTAATGCAAATTGTGAATTACTGTTTTTCTTCTCATCTTCTACAGGATAAGGATTGTGCATCTGATAGGATTTTGAGTACAAGGGAACTTCTAGAGAGCCAAATGCAGGACCTCAAAAACTTGGTTTTGGGCACGACCCAATCTTCATAAAATGTTTTTTAAGCCATATTGACTACTAAGTCAAGCTTTGTCCTAATGATGCAATGATTGTACTGGCTATCCTTAGGTGCAAAAATTCTCTGATACGCTGCAATTTGCTAAAGTAGACAAATGCTGGGAAATTAGATTAGGATTTTATTATGGACATTACTTCACTCTAATTCACATTTGCAGGAGAACCTCTAAAACAAAGATCTGTACTTTGTTTTATAACTGAAAAGGTATACTGGTTTATGAACTATTCTGGATTAGTAGAGGAGATCCAAAATTAGTTTATAAACCAATTTCCCCAATCACAAATTGAAGGTATACTGGTTTACAGAGAAGCCTGTGTAGAGTAAATCAATTTGCAAAATGACATTTAGTCATTTTATTTTTAATAATTGTATAAATTGGTCTCAGATATTTGAAATTTAAAGCAGTCACATGTTAGTTTTTAATTTAAATATAAACTTGTGTAAACTAGGTCTAAGCAAGTCTTTTGTGATCAGTACGTGCAACAAAAGTTTCTATACTTTTCTGAACCGGCTGATTTTGCTTTGCGTCATTTATTGTCGTATTTCAATCAATATATTCGATCATATTTAATATTGTATTCATTTTTATATTTGAAATGTTTGGACTTTTTCGCCTCTTACCCAGTCATTTCTACGGTTTTGTTTTCAATATAATGTTTGTAGTCTGATACATTGGATAAAATCAAATTCAGGAAATGACAATTTGAGGGTGCAGGGATGTTAGAGGTATGAAGTCACAGGTGAGAATCAAAGAAGATACATTATACTATAGAGCAAACAATATCTCACCCGTACATTGTATTATAGGCGAGCGAGTAAATTTTAATTCCCTACAATAAGAAATGGATTTCAAATATAATTATTAGGTAAAAATTTAATAAAGTGCGAGTCATTGGTCGACGACAAATAATCTGATAACCAACGGCTCGAGTCCAATCTTTATAGTTGGAACCAACCCTTAATTCACTATGCATCATCCGATATCACTCACGCTCATCTTTGATTTAATGCTACACAACCTCGATACGCAATCACAGAACCAACCATATGCTCAGCGGAAGAAATTTCAAAATGCAACCACAAAAGCTACGCTTTCCCATAATCTCCCAAACTGCACATATTTTAATGTAAAATCTGACCAAATTTAAACTTCTCTCCCAATTACATTCAATTTATAATTAATGGAAAATCTTCAGGTGTCAGTAATAAAAAAACAGGGAAAAAAATGGCAGTGTCAACGTCCAAGAAGTTAAAAGTAATGTCGTGCTCGACCTCTTCGCTATACAACATAAAGTTTAAGGTATTCAAAGCTGCGTGGCCAACGGGTTTTGAATTAAATCTAGCATTGTAGCCTGTGATGCTTAATACACCCTCTACAGAAGCTATGCAATATACTAATACGCAGGTTATTTCCAGTAAGAGGATAGCATAATGTACATATATTTTAAAAGGAGGAAAATAACTTCTCTTCAAATCCTTCATCAGAAGTGTGGAAAATATGCAATATTTTTTAAACAAATTTATTCAAAATTCCAACGAAGAGGTAACCATTTTTAAATTCAAATTTTAATAATTCAGATAGAATTTTATTAATTCATTAATTCAAATAACTACATGTTTTAAATATAAAATAATAGTCAGCAATAAACCTGATATAAATTGAGTAAAAATTTATATAACACGTCTAACAAAATTAAAACATCATAATAAATAATAAAAACCCATACTTCGATTCATGCATAAATATTCATTTAAAAGTACTTATGAATAACTAAACTGGAAGAACTATTAAAAGATCAGTTCAAAACTTTTTTCAGCTACTGATTTTTACTCCCTACCAGTCCAATTTTATATCTGATCCTAACAGATTAAGGTTAAATTATTTCGGAGATATGACTCCCTGAAAGTACATCCATTTTGGATTCAGGGTTTTTCCTATGTTGATTTAGCTAATGGGCAGAAAACCATGTTTGTCAGACAGCTAGGTTTACCCTATGTATCCTAAATTATTGTCCGTTTTAAGCCAAAAAAAATAATAATAGTAATAATAATAATAATAATGATAACAGCTTGGATTACTAAAGCGACAGGATTGGAAGAGGCGCCAAACTGAAGAATACTAATGCTGCAAAATGACTCCAAGGCATTAAATCCAAAATGAAACTTTACAATAAAGTTTTTGTTTCCTCCTCAATGTTGAGGCAGATGGGGTCTCTTTTCCAACATTTCATAATGAAGAACAAAATTATCCTGCAAGGAGGTTGTACATTAGACCCTAAAAATAGAACAATAGTTATTGGGGAATAAAATAATATATCTTGGGAGCAGGAGGAAGAGTTCAGGAGCACCACCGATAGAGTATAATATTTGCAAAAACTAACCTTGCGGACGGTTTCAAATATGCTTGGTTCGAAACAGTGGTAAGATCCCCTCTCGTATGTGTTTGTTTTAACCAGCGGCTCCATGTTGGGAACTCTTATAAACCACAAACGATGTTCCTTGTGATAAAACCAACCTCTGTTGTAACTGCGAGCAACAACCCCTACTTAGTTACAAGTTATCCAATTGGGAAAACGATTTCCCAGAATTAAAACTTAAAAATTTGTCAAATTATTTTAATCTAGGGGAGATGTGCGTACAGCTCATTGGAGGCATATAATTGTGCTTCATCTTTGGGCATGCTGCAAAAAAAAATATTTTTATATTTGATTATACAATAGCAGGCAAGTCAATGAAAAAGTAATTGATATTCAGATTTTATAGGCACCTGTAAAATATGTAAAACAATGTTTCCACCGAAAACTTTGAAAAGTATCCTTGCTGCATCATGCAATAACAAAAATTAGCCCAAATAAATGGTTTGAAAGTTAAACATTATGTAAAAATCTCACATGTAGAGNAGGTGGCTGTTTAGCATAATAACATTNTGGCACATTAAACTCTGGATCGCCCTTAGCAGGTTCATCAGACCATGGAGAACCAAAGGTCTTGTGAAGATTTTCTGATGAATTCAAATTTAACCCCAAGGTAGTTAGATCAATTCCAAGAGCAAGAGACGTCAGGTCAGGATCACTCATCCTGATCACACTTAACAAGCCAAGCAAACCAAATGGATCTGGTTGTGTGGTTTGAATAGACTTCATGCCCTGATCCCTAAAAGATTGATTTACAGCTGACATTTGTAGGCGGAACTGCGACTGGTTTTGATGCTGTTGATATTGCTGAATAAGCTGGTCGTATGAACCCATACCAGAAACTGTATTCGGAGAATTTAAAGGCCTTAATCCAATACCAGGAGGTCCACTGGTCTAAACCAAAATACAACAGCAATAAGAATGTCAGCACTTTGTAATACTTCAGTGAGAAGTAAGAAATTTCATTTTCAGAAAGCACATCTCGAGATAAACCAAAGAGAAAAAAGGGAATAGGAGCTTATTCATTATGAAACAAGCTCCCCCATTGATGAATAAAACTTGCACCTGTGAATGATAGGTTGAATGTGGAGAAGGGAAAATATCTGATCCATGCAAATGGAGAAGATCCTGGTTGTTAACAGATGANAAAGAGACATTGCCACTACTGACAGAAGGAGCATGCTGTTGCTGTTGTGCTCGATGTGACGAATATGTACCCCCCAAGCTGAAACCAGCTGACCTTCCCATCTGCAGATAGAAAGCATGGGGAGTTCAGAGAAATGTATATAGACTTCTAGATCTTTTTAAACAGTTCTTAGATCCATCAATATTGTGCAAAAAAGNTTTCTAANTCTTTTATAACAAGTAGCTCACAGAGAAATGCTGTGATTGCATCATTGGTACAGCATTGTCATGAAGTTGTTCTTTCTGGTGCATATCCATAGCATAATCTGCATTACCGCCTGCCCACAGAATATGGCAACAAACAAATATTGAAATCAATTAAGCAACTTTGACTCAAGTATAACTCGGTAAATCAACACATCCCCAACCAAAAATAATTAGAAAAACACAGCTCTCATTTCCACATGGGCATAAAAAATTCTTCAGCGCAAACCAAAAAGTAGTTAATTCCCTTGCAAAAATTGAGACAAGAAAGCATACTCACTAAATATATAATAGATAATTTAGATGCTTATCTTGAAACAGAAAGCAGGGTGCATATAAATATCAAAACCAAATAACGAAACAACACTGAGAATAATAAAGGTATAGAGTAAGAAAGCCAACACTGAAAGTAAACATGCATACAGATCCAGAAGACCTTCCTAATATATAGGATAAATTTCATTGAAAAACCACTCTCTCTCTAAGAAGACACTCTTTAACCTTCAAAATAGAAGGCATACTACACCTTTGAATCCTGGTAAAGCTGGGAAATCTTCATTCTGAATGCTAAACTCTTGGTTTTGTTGAACAATGGGACTGACGCCAAGACCCTGTTTTCGTAAAGAACCTGAAATAGTTTTGGTTATACCATTATTTATTGTTTAAGGTGCACAAATAAACCAAGCATAAAACATCATTTATCTTCTCTTACCCAACTGTCCTTGAGGCCCTCCAGCAGAACTTGGACGACTTGTCAGTTGAGGGAAGTCATTGATATCAAAAGGGGAGCTGTCATTGGTATTCACATCATTCAGCATTCCCATAGAGTTCAAGTTACTTACTGCTTGCACATGGCTTTGGGAAAGTGGACCTCCAGCGCTGGGATAAGAATTTCCTAGCATTGAAATTACCTGTGGAGATCCTGCATCCAGAAAATTGTTCATTACCAGTCTTCTCTATTCAAGGGGGAAACTTACATACTCAATACGGAGAAACATACAAAAAACTTAATCATGCAATTCATACATATCTCAATAAACAGTTCTTTCAGTTGCTTTCAATCAGATTTTGCTACCCTATAGACAAGACATCCGCAATGGAGCCATAATTGAGTAACCACAGAACTTCAACACTTTTTTGTTGAGAAAAGTATTCAAACTTAAAATCTTCTACTCTAAACATAGATGGTTAAATAGGTTTGGTTGTGGAATGTCGTAGAAACATGGGAGACATAGGATGGCAAGTGATAGGAAATCTTCAAAATGAATTACAATCTTCTAAATAAAAGATCATGACAATTAAATGTCTGCATGTGGTGCAATCACATAATAATTTCATACCATAACGGCCACAAACTATAAATCCCAGAAACATTTAATTATAGCTAAACTAACTTACCCCAAGCATCAAATACTCCTTGTAATGTATAAAGAGGCTGTTTCTGGATTTAAACCCAATACCCGGCTTGCCCTCTTCTAGAACTATTGTAAAAAAGGAAGATTACATGGTTGTAATTATGTTGACTAGAATAATTGCATGGTCTTGTATTTATGACTCGTACAGATATATGCTCCGTGGGTAATTCAACACACAGAATTCACTATATGTATATTGATGTCTCCAGTTTTCAAATATAAATCGCAATTGAAAGAAAACTCCAAAATGCTTCATATCTTACCACCAGGAATCTCACCAAGGAAAATAGTTGACGAACCTACTCTCAAAAATTAGGAGTGGTTGCCTTGATCAAAGGAACAACAACAGCTGCAAAGCCATCCACCATGGCAACCTAAGAAGTCAACCCT
>NC_028352.1:5273135-5335418 GCF_000741045.1 Vigna radiata var. radiata
TGCTAGATGGCTCCTATTGCAAACTCTAGAAAACAACAAAGTGAAGAATCATGAAAAAAAAAATAGAAGAAAGAGGAAGCTCAAGACTTCGCGTTGTTACTATTAGAGGAACATACTAGCAGGGGCACAAATATGTTCTGTGCCAGTAAAAAAGGAGGGAATTAAAGAAGCATTATTAGGAGCAATTTTGTAAAACCCTTACTAGGAAAAATGTAACTGAAAATAATTAGTAAGGGACTATATTGAAAAGAATTAAGAGAGTACACAAATAAATAAGAAAAAGATAAAAACAAAACAGGAGTGGGCTGAATCGAATGTTACATTTTATCTCAACAAATTTTCATTAAGTGAAGTTGCTCAAGGAAACATAGCACCCCAAGAATTGAGCAAGCAATGTGGAACTTCCCAACACCCAACACCCACCACCCCACCACCAGATATCTTCCTGAACAGGCTAGCCTACCACAATAGGCAAATTATTATGATGGGCTCTAAACTTTAATATCATGATAGGAATTAAGCACAAGAGAGTTTAACCTAAAAGACTAGTCCATTAAATGAGAGAGTCTCATGGCACAAGTACCGCATGACATCCAAACTCAATTGGGACTCCTAACATTGTCACCCCCTTTAAGGGCTAATATCCACAATGGCTTTCACTCTGTCGGCATCGACCCAATGGTAATCCTTTCCTCTTTGAGATGATTTTACTCGTCTATTAGTATTCATTTTCCATCTTAATCCAACCAATAGGTAGCCTTTTCCGCAACCCAACTCTCAATGAAAGCACCAACTTAAGAACAAAAGGAAAGTTAAATCCAAGACACTAGCCCCTTAAGTTTAATGATTTAAGTACCACATCAAGTAGCTCATCCTATTCAAAGTGGAACTCCTAACATACCATGTTAGATTTCATCTCGAAACCTATTGGCTTTAAGTGTGGTTACCTGATAATTATACAAGTAAAACCCCAAGAATTAAGACAAGTTATGGGGGACTTCCAAACATCAAAAAGTCTTTAAAGAAAAGATTAAATACAAAAAAAAAAAAGATAAAAACAAAAATAGAAAAAGTTAACATAACAATTATTAGGAGGTCTTATTTGAAAAGGGTTAAAAAGAAAAAACCAAAACAAATAGAAAATGAAATTTGAATGAGACAAAACGTGAATCTTTTATCCTGCAAAAACCAGATATGATTCAGGGCCCAGACGAGTTTTCGGATCCCACCCTGAAGACACTCCCACTTCATGAAAGATGCCATAATCTCACGACAATAAGTGTTTGCACCAGCTACAATCATAAGTGACAAAACCCACTCCTATATCAAATCAACAACGCAGTCAACGTACTGGGTGCTATTCAACCAGTGAGTAACTTATTGAACCACATGAACCAGTACATATTAAATATTATAAACTATATCCACAAGATGATATATTTAAGTTATATTTTACATAGTTAATTAATTTGGCTCAGTTGTTTTCTCTTATCTCACAAGAGGGACATGGGTTCGATCCACCTCAAGACCAAAATCTTTAAATCCTTTACTTTAGACATGCTTAGCCGCACAGGTCAGTAGCCACAATATGCCAGGTTTGTGGACCATGCAGGACAGCTTTGGCAGGATGTGCATTTGGAGCACAGGCGTAGATCACCTTTGCGAATAGACAGTTCAATCTAAGAAAATGTAAAAAAGGAATTGAAAAAACAAATCTAACTCCTAAAATGAACATTTTGAGTTCTCTTTTCCAGTTCTTAAGAAAATCTTCCCAAAAAGGCCCACTTTGCACAGGACCTACACGCCCAAACCACAACCATCTCTGTAATTTTCATTTCAGTAGATGCAAACCCAACCCAGACCTGGACTCCGCTCTAAAACCTCACCCCTCTGCCATTTCCGGACCCAAAACACAATATCCATGAAACACAATATAAGGAGAAAAGCAGCCACAGTGATGTTTCTTGTGGCTATCACAATGTGATACCATTATAATTGCATTTCTGTTGCCAGCCAATATTTAACAACAGTGACCAGGACCCCGTCTAAAAAGCAGATAATGTTGACACATCCCTGATGTAACTTATACGAGACTAAACTAACCCAGCCTGGTGAATGAAGGCTCCACATTACATGAGATACGGGTGAGGGTCATCTTATGCAGCTTTAAGCCTTGCGCAAAGAGACTTTTAGAGACTCAAACAAATTACCCAATATGTCACAACCAGTAACTTGCAAAAACAATACAGTTGTCAATTGATGCTGCAAAGAAGGCATCACAAAACAGTATCCTAGAAATTGAAATAGAAAGAGATGAAAAGCTATCCCTAAAAAGAAGTGTAGCAGTAAATCTTGCTGTGCAAAATTTTACATGCATACGTTAATATATAAATGTCTTTATATAAATATGAAGAATAACCTCACTATTAATCCCTTGGAAAAAAAAAGTTCACACCATTAATGCACTTGTAACAATAAAAATGCATACCTTGTGGAAGCACACCACTCATTAATCGATTCTGTCCTTGCATACCTAAACCACTGGATCCACTGTTTGCACCCAAATTTAGACGAGATGCAAGAGCAGGCACAGACAATCCTCCACCAGTCCTTCCGATATTCCCTCCAACCATGTTTCCCACAGAACTAGTGATTCTAGGACCTGCATTTCCCAAAATTGGGGATACTCCCAATCCTGGAACAGCATTTCGGTTACCAATTGCACCAGATGTAGGAAGAATCCCAGGAATAGAACCACCAACTCCATTTGTGCTACTACTAAATCCAGGGTTTCCTACAACACTTATACCTCCTCTATTGGTGACTCCTGAATGTCCGTGGGAGCTTCCATGAGATAGCTGCAAATATAATGGGGACAGGTGAAAAACCAGTAAATAGCCTACCAAAAAAATAGAATAACAGAATGAGAGGTGAGAATACACAAAAACTTTCAATTGTTACACCTAAACTCCCAAAAACCAATAATACATACCTGAGACAATGCAACTGGTAGATTGTTGGATGTAAATCTTCCACTAGAAAGGCTTCCAGTGGAATGTTGAACACCACCAGATGGCACATTATTTATAGTTGAATTTCTCGATGTGAGTGAACCGGGCATGTTGGGAACATTAAAGCTCCCATGAATATTGTGCAATCCTTGAATAGCTCCTGCAGCAAGAACCTATCAATTATACAACTAGACGGGAAGATGAAATGTAGTAAATCCAGTAAAAGCTCCCCACCAGTGTGATGAAAAATTGGGGAGGCTGCACCAGACTGACCAGAAAACGATGTCGCAAAAGATCGTCNGGCACCATCTGGAAGATTTGAAGCAGATCCATTCAGAGAAGACTGCAACGAAAACTCTGCTAGGATTAAAAATTAAGATAGGCATGCTAAAAAATAAAATACATAAGGCAAAGGGAAATCAGCATCTTACAATATGTATGTATAATATTATAGAAAGCACTGAAGTTTTAAAAATTATTGTAATTTTCTAACCATGCACCGAGGAAAGTGCCAGTAGTAAACAAGCGCATAAAAAGATTTCGTAAAATACATTTTAGATAACATGATTAAAAGTGTTTGAATAATAAAGATGAATTGATGACTCCTGATTGTCCTATAATGTTCCAATCATATAACAGTGTTCGAATAGATGCCACTGTCCTTTCGTTTGTCAGAGAGTTTAAATCTCCAAAATCTTTTTCTTCAAAATTTTGGCAAAACATTCTAAAAAGGTGTACTACTAAAATCCATAAACACCACAAAAGTCTTATAACAAATGGCTGTTGGTGAGTGGAGACACATTTCAACCGTGTATCCTAATCAAAGCACCATGCTACCATGCCTGTATGCAACACATCATACACCAAACAGAGCCATTACTAGAAATGTTTTTGCGTTGAACATGAATGAAAGGAAAATATATCAAGATGAAATGTGTAACTCAACTGAGAACAGAAATCGTATAAACCCCAATATAAGTCATCTACTTCAATTTAGCAGGAGAAAGGTCAAATTTTTTCCTTAAAATAAATCAAAATACAGCATTACAACAGTTTAGTAGGCATGACCAAGAAAAAGAGTGAAGGGAAATATCAAGTACTGAAAATAATCACTAAGAGACATAATGAAAAAAAAATGGGAAAGCGAGAAGCTTTTTGGGACATTAGGGAATACATTAAGTAACCCCGACATGGCATGAATTTCAAAATGTCAAGCCAAAAATCATCCCTTGCTGAAAATGGTCCTCCTTTGTATTCAAAGTCCTCAGAACAATATGAGAAGTGTTTCCTTAACAACCTAAAATAACATGACGTAAAAGACAATATTAGACACAATACAATGCAGTAACTTCTTTGTAACCAACAATAAAAGAAAACTAAACCAAACTAGTGAAAATGCAAAAATGAAGTTACATTAGACAAGTTCTCCCATTAGATCCCGTTTCCTTCCCCAAACTAACATGAAAGTCATCCATGTTTTATCATGTTTTTTTAAGTTGAAACAGCCCAGACCTCACCTGAACTCAGCTGACCAAGACACAAGCTGAGTTCAAGTAGAGTTTGGGTTTATTCCAAATGAAAAAAAACGGGGCCAATCCCTAATAACTAAACACGGTACTCTATAAATCCAGGTCATTTCTCCAAACAAATAATATGAAAACGTCCGCAAACTTCAAGAACAAACGAGGCAAAACTTGCAAAATGAACTAACATTATGAGTTTAACAGGCATGCAATATTAAGTTAAAAGTTTAATATTCATTGTCATATCAAACCTCGTCCTAAGTATGGCTTTTATGAATATTATTAAAAACACTAACAAATTTATCACTAACGATGGTTTGTCATTGGGTAGCAGCATAAAAACCCTTTATATTGCTGGTGGATATACTATTTATTCTAAACAATATCTTAAATTGCAGATGCAATTTTGTTCGATCATTGATACCTCGTGAATTTGCAGGATAAATAAAACCTCTATTAGATCTTGATTCTACATTTTATTTATTTTCTGGCATCAAGGTATAAACTGCAGTTTCACCTAGAATAAACACATGTTGAAGTTGCAGCATTGTCCACAACCACATCAACTCACAATTATGAAGTGACTCCTATCGATACAAAAAGCCCCAAACAACTGCAGTGCAACCACAACATTCGAAATGTTCCAGTTTTGTTTCAAAAATAGAAAACCACAAATGGACTCATCACAACTCATGTCACAACAGTCCCAACACACTCATGTCAACCCCAATTTGCAGTTAACAGAAAAACTTCGACCCCAGACTCAATTTAAAAACACGAAAGAAACAACCGACGCATATTCCACAACTCCCCCGTGCACTAATTAAAAATATACGTACTGCGCTAAGCTTAGCTGTAGCAACAATACGCAAACCCTAAATCTAAATTAATTTCCAACCAACCATGCACATAATTTCTTCATAAAGAAACCAAGGCGGGAAAAGAATAAATTCGAAGCAAAAACCATTGCGGACACAGCTATAATCACGAGCAACAACAAGATACAGAAACTGAACAGCGTTAAATCTTGCAATTGCGTATTCCTGAATCCTTTCACATCGTAGACCAAGCAAGCATGTAACATATTACAGAAAGAAAGAGCCCCACACTACCAACCATTGGCAACAACAGATAGGTTTCAGTTCAGAGAATCAAATTAGGAACAATAACCTACGCCGAAATTGGAAGCTGAAGAACTTGAATAAATGCGTGCAGAGTTAGGAGTGAGGGATAAGAGTTATGAGGATCTAAAGGAAGACAATGATGAACTGGAAAGCATAGTAGATCGAAGTTAAGACGAGTCAGGATCAACTCGGAGAGGAAGAGAGAGTACCTGAGAAGCAGATCAGAGCTAGTTCTGAGTCAAAGACCAAGTTCGGGTGCCCTAAATCGGAACCAGAGAAGAGAAAGTGAAAGATACAAAACAAGAGAGAGAAAATCAATGGTTGAGATTGGGTTGGGTTTGAAAGTAGGAGAGAAGGTTTATAAAATGTGTATAACTTTTGCGCTCTGTTCCAAAACATAGGGTTCGGAATTGAATCATCTTGGGCCTAATTTCTAGTCTACTGATTCATTTATCAGCAAAACTTTCTGCCATTAAACACTACCTATTGATCTGATTAATCTTCCTAATATAAATTAAGTATGTATAAAAACAAATTAGTCAATTTTATAATTTTATAATTTTTTTGTGGACTGTCATTAAGTTTTTTGAAATATTATTATGGTGTGAAGTTATTAATTCAAAATTGTTATTTCATTGTTATGACTCATATGATGTTCTTCAAATAATATAGAATATATTAGTTAAATATCTATATCAATTAATAAAGAAAATTTCTTTACAGAATGCATTTTTTATATATTTTATTATCAATTTTACTCTTGTTTATATATATATACAAGATTCTCTTTTTTTGTCATATTTATTTTTCCTATATATTTTTTAAATAACTTTCTTTTAAAAAAAAGTGATTATTTTATAATTTTATCTTTTCGCTAAATTTAATCATTTTTTTATTTGATCATTTTTTAAAATTAATATTTTTTTAATAAATGTTTTCTTAAATTAAAATAACTATTTTATTAATTTTATAGTTTCTTAAAATTTAACTATTTTCTTAAACTTAGTTATTTTTTTGGTTGTAAAGCTACCTATAAAATAAATAAAAATGATTTACATTAAAATTATAAAATTTATTTATATTTAATTTCGTAATAATAATTTATTATCATAAAAAAATTATAAACATGCAGCATGTGTTTTCCCTCGTAGAGATAGTTTTTTATAATTACTTTTCAAAAATATTTTTTTCTATAAATTGAATAATATATTTTATTTTAATAACAATTACAAAAATACTACTTTTTAATTATTATAAAACAAAAGTGGACAACTTGGGTAATTAAAGCCAATACGATTATATATTTGTTTACTCGCATTTCTCAAAAAATAAATTACAGTGGACACCGTATTCTCACCGTTTTCTTTTTTATTGGCGGTGAATGGCTTTATGCAATGACTCAGGTTTGTCTTTGGGATGGAATGTCATGAGATATTAAAAAAACGTAAGTTTTTCATAAGAGGAAACTAGCAAAGGGAGAAGGTGCATCATGCTACCCAAAGACACAAGAAAAAACTGTACCAAAACACAACGAAAACACATTTTAATCGGTTCAAATAAAAGATAATACATCAAATATTACTTTAATCAGATTAAAATCAAATTTAACCATATTAAAAGAGATTAAACGCACATGTAAATTCAATGGAACAAAGAGAAAAGTCAAGGAAAACGATGAAGTGCGCGAAATGCTAGTTCGCAATCACGGTTTAAACAAGAAATCAGACGTCGGTTGCACACGAGCCCGACATCTATAATGGAAAAGTCGTCGGTGACCTCACTAATCCGACGTCTTTCTGATTTAAAAATTAATATTCGCGGGGCTTATAGACGTCGACTACTAAGGCCACCGACGTCGATATACGATTATAGACGTCAGTGTGGAGGCATCCGACGTCTATATGACGAAAAGGAATGACTTTTCACCTGCTTGGCAAACATATAGACGTCGGATATCTCCTAACCGATGTTTATAGGTCTGACAGGTAGGTGAATAGTCATTAATGTCCGCCATATAGACGTCAGTTTGGCGGGATCCGACGTCTACAAGGTAGAAAAAAGTAACTATTCACCAACCTGGCATACATATAGACGTTGGGATTGTCCTAACTGACGTATATATGTTTGACAAGTAAGTGAATAGCCATTAATTTACGCCATATAGACATTGGTGCCTCGTCCAACTGACGTATATATGTTTGAAAGAAATGACTTTTCACCCATATGTCAGACATATAGACGTCAGTTAGGACATCCCCAACATATAAAAGACTATAGACGTTGAGGCACCTCCTAACTGATGTCTATATGGCCAACTTATTTACGAAAATGTCATTGGTCATCAATATTCGTCGAGCTTACTCCTAACCGACATCTAAGGGATGACGTTAATCAGCATTTTTGCACTAGTGTGTTGTACACATGTATCATCTTATTTTATTTGACAAACACATGTCTATTTTATAGTGTGTGTCAAATGTTAGCAAATGCTTATTTTACTTGTCGAAAAGGTATGTTTCTTTAAGTCTCTCTAGATGATATCTATCAAACATCTCTTGAAGAATGTGTCAAAAGGCGTTTAATGCAAATAACTTATTTGGAAAAAATAAAATGTCAAGATTATGATGGTAATAGAATAACATTTAATGCCTTTTAAAATCTTATATGTAAGAAGTGTTTGAAGTTTTTTAAGACACTCATAATAACTACAAAAGATGTGCAACAACTCTTTTCTATTAAGTTGTAAATATAAAAGACCTTGTCCAAGGAGATGTTGTTGTTAACACTACAAGCTTATTGTGAGAAATAATGTTCGTAACAAACTACTTAGTCTAAACATTGTATATGTCAAAAAACATTATCATCTCTAGTAAGTTAAAATTGTAATTTGTTGATCACTCAAACTTTGTGTTTGTATAAGTCAAAAGTGACTTGACAAAAGAATACTTAGTTAAGTCAGAAGTGACTTCTTATAATAATACTTGAACAAGGTTATCAAAAATGGTTGAGAGTCGAAAAAATATTTAGAATGAGCCAAGAGTAACTTATTAAAATAATACTTAGTTGAGTAAAAAGTGGCTTCATAAAAAATACTTAAAAAGAACCAATCAAAAATAGTTGGAAACCAAAAAATATATCTAGATTAAAATAGAAATGATTTATTGAAATATGGAAACAAAAATGAAACAAGTAGAATTGATTATTTAAAAATAGAATGATAAATGGAATTCTATATCCTTATTTAACTTTTAATATTTGATTTTTGATTGGTTTTTGTGCAATAAAAAAATTAATTAAAACTTATTATAATTATTTTTATTGAGCATAGATTAAAAAACATGTTAAAAATAAGTTTTTAGTTGTATATATGTTATTTGGATAATATAAAGCGTGTGTTAGTATAATTGATCTAAATTAAAATCATGAAAGTGTATAAATAAATTGATTAAAATTTCATAACATTTTATAGTTAAAGTCAAAACTACACAAATAAAAAAGACAAGAAAAATTAAACATTGCATGAAGAAAAGAAGAAAAATATGAAAAAAAGAAGAAGAAATGATGAATACTTAAAAAACCAGTGTGGTATAACATAGTGAATTTGACTGAACTATAAAAGAAGAATATAATAAAAATTGGAATAGACGATTTTTCCTATCTTTTTTCACGTAAAAGCTTTGATTATTCAATAATTTCTATGATGAAAGCTAATTTGGGACAAATATATTTTTATACATCTTTAAAAATTTATCTTATTTTTAATTATATAAAAAAATTAAAAGATAATGAGTGTCAAATATTTTGAAATTTGTCAAAATATTGTAAACATTTTTATATCTCTGTAACAACCACGTATATTTTAAAGATATTGGATTTTTTTAAAAATAATTAAAGAAAAATACATTAACAAAAAAACGTAGAAAATTTAGAAAGACTCACGAAAACATATCACGAAAATTTAAAAGGACTCTTTTGAGAAACCTAATCAACATATTTTATTTATTATTGTTTTCATTTTTATTTATCTCTTTTTAATTCTTTTCTTTTCATTTTGTATTGTTTTATTATTTAACCTCATGTAAATATTTTATCTTTCTTCTTTTGTTATTTTGTTTGACTAATTCATTTTCTATAATTTTTATAAGAATTAATTTGTTAAAATTAATTTTGTATTTATTGAGAGACCACTTTAGATTATTTTTATCCATATTAATATTTTTACTACTGTCTTTACATTTATTATAAATAATATTAATTCGATAATTTCAATGGTAATATTATCATAAAAACCAAATTCAGTGTTTAAACAAAGAAAAACTAGTATACGAGAATTTTAACAGAAATAACTACCTAAGTGAAAAAACTGGGAAATCTAGATTGAAGCTGAAATCAAATGGTTGAACATGCTTATTAATGTGAAAATGGGTTAAGGACTACAAGTTTGATGAAAAACGAATTGAGAAATAAAAATTCAGTACATAGGTTTAGCTTTAGTGAAACTAAAAATTGTGTCTTCTAACCCAAAAACTCATAACTTTGTTCGTGTTCAATAAACTTTCAATCTTGCTTGCCAATGTTCATTTTTGAAATTCTTAGAGTATAATTATAATTAGAACATCAACATTATTCCATAACCGAGTTTAGTAAGGTGTAAAAGTGAAAATTGATTGTTCATGAATAAAATTTCAGGTTCTTTTTTAGAGGTAGAGAACAAGCATGATTAAATGCATTGCAAATTCACTAATTCAACTTCTTCACAGGTAGCAACAAGTTTTATGTGTTTCTCATCTTTATTGGTTAGTACAAGTCAATAGCGACCATTTTATAAGTGTTTATAATACAGAAAATTTCATATAAATTTGATACTTATTATCGTTTAGTTAATCATAATTTGTTAATAAACAATCCTTTTTAACTTATAATTACAAAATGAGATACTGAAAAGAGAAAAAAATAAGGAAATTGATGAATTTTTTATGATTTTGCAGTAGTTTCTTAAAAGAATTAAAGTTGATTCCCAAAATCCACAACCAAGCTCCAGTAAAGCAGTTAAGAAAAGATATAGAATGCGATTTTGCATTTGAACAATAATAAAATGGTGTTGTAACCAATTTCGATAAAAAATGACTTGCTGAATTGAGTTGGGGTTGAATAAGTCAAATTCAAGCAAATTTTCACACATATACGAGTTGGATTGATTCACTGATTCACTTAATTACAAACTTTTTTAAAATAAAATAAAAATTGCAAACCTTTTGTAATTTAAATATAAATAAATTTAACTCTCAAAATAATGTATAATAAAAATTTAAGACAATTCAAAATAATAAAAAAAAATATAATACAATTCACGTATAATGAATTTGATGATATTTTTTTAAAGCTTTTATAAAATAACAAATTAATAAAAAATAAATAAATGGATTGTTTGATCAATCCCACTCACTATAGATTCAATTTGGATAAACGAAGTTTAAATTTGGATAAACGAAGTTTAAATAAACTATGTTGAAAATTAACCTGCATTAAAAAAATTTATTTTTTTCAACAAAACCATGATGACCCAATTAACTCATAGATTCTAATACATTTTGATAGTTATGATAAAAATACAAACTATAAAATAATCAGGTTTAATATATTATTTGATCCCTACTTTTATGGGTTTGGTTCAAAATGATCCTATCTTTTAAAAAAATTCAATAAAACCCCATATTTCGTTAAAAAATGTTCATTTTGGTCATTTTCACTGACGCCGTTAAAAATCTAACGGTGCAAATGTCATGTGGCCAAACATAGGTGAGCTGTAAAGTTTTATAAATATGTGTCATTGCACTGTAAATATTTTAAAAAAAAATTAAGATGACGTAAGTTCATCATTTCCTCTTTATCATTCTCCTCTCACTTTTCTTTCTTTTTGTTTTCCTCACCACGTCAAACCTGTGTCGTTTTCTCTTTCTCTTTCAGAGTCTTTCATTGGCATTGATGCAAAGTTGTATATTGCAGTAGCAGCTTCTGCAAAACTTAACTTGAGAGCGAAAAAGAGTAACACCATTTTTTACAGTACAACCCTAAGTCAAGTTCTGAATCCCTCCTTTTTCTCTGTCATGAGAAAAACACCCACAACCAAAATCAAAATTTGCGACAGGATATAATTAGTCCTGTTATATTTCATTCATGGCATGAATTTTTCTGAACATTTATAAATCATTATTAATGAAGGAGGAGTGTCTCGTACGATTGAAAGCTGATAAATTGTGTGGAAAACTCTTCTCTGGAACTGGTGGTGGTGTTGGTTGACAACCATAGTTCAAGCTACCTGGAGAAGATTGAACTGAGTTTCATTAAACTGGCATTTAAGCGTTATTTATATAATAACAAAAATTTGTATTTTTTTTTGAGGATTCATTTTAAATTACTCAAAGTAACAGAGAAAAACATTACATTGGGGAATGACACATGGAAGAAAGCTAGTGGCAAATTTATCATCATCTTCATCTTGAGTTCTCGTGCAGCCAGATTCGCATTCACAAATAAAGTTTAATGGGTAACTTGTGTTCACAACGCAGCTTCCTTTCCCACATTCCACTTCTTCACAAACCTTATCTGCAATATTTCATATCCTTATGCAGCCTTGCAGTTTTCATGCATTAGATGAATAGACAAAACAGAATAAGATAAGAGAGAAATAAGTTATGCACCAAGGAAAGAATCAATAATATTATTATCCCCTTTGGCTGCCAAGGGAAACAACAGAAAAAGAAACATGATGGCGATGCAGGAACCCATACCAAAGAGAGAGAAGAAGAATCAAAGGTTTGAAGGTGTATGATGGAAGAAGGAATTGGGTTTGGTCATTATAAATACAATAAGAACTAAGAAGCCATATTTGTAACATTAATATTATAAGAATTACTGTCTTTCCAAAGTTTATCTCTATTTCATAAATTTTTTGGACTTTTTTTATGATGGCCTTAGCCCAAGAATTTTCGGAAGTTAAAAATCTAACTTTTTTTTAACAATATTAGGTAGGTAATGAAGCATTTAAACACCCATTGCATGTTAAAATCAAAAATTGATATTAACCAGATGAAACAAAGGTGATGGGAACTTATGGGTTGCAAATCCTGTCTTTTGGGCTAAACCTTAACTCGAGTTTTCCATAAAGCTTTGACGCTAATTGCATATGGGAACTCAATTGTTACGTTGTAGACCTTCGAAGTGAGAATATTCGTTAAATAACTCAACGAATTCATCACGCCGTTGCCACCATTGTCAGACAGTGGCGGTGAGGAACCGCACCGATCCTCGTAGGTACTGGAGGGAATCTGGCGAGATCCGAGGACACGGTGGAGGCACTAGCTGGGTATCTTCAACGATGGCAGCAGCAGGGGAGGAAGAACGCACGGTGCCATGGCAGTGAGGTAGGTTTGGGTATGCACAGTCATTTTAATTTTTTTTAAATATTTACACAGTGCAATCTTCAAATGTGTCACATATTTATAAAACTTTACAACTCATCCAAGTTTGGCCACGGTGGTATTTGCACCGTTAGATTTTTAACGGCGTCAGCGAAAAGAACTAAAATGAATATTTGTTAACGAAATATGAGACCTTAGTGAATTTTTTAAAAGATAGAATCATTTTGAACCAAACTCATAAAAGTAGAGACCAAATAATGTATTAAACCAAATAATTAATAAAATATTATGTGAATACGTTAAAAAGTATTAAAAGTGATAAGGATTAGTTAATTGTTGTATGAATGATATTGGGAAGTGGATGTGTCATGACACACTTATTGCGTCTTATAGTCATTTTCCGTCGCAATCCCTTTCTTGCTTTGTCAATTCAACAATCTTTTATTTTTGTTTCGTAGTGAATTTTACTGTTTTTTTTTTTTAACTTTTAAACATTTTTCTTGAATGAGTAACCATTCCACGTGACCTTGCCCACCTTCCAACACGCTTCTCATGAATAACACCTCTACAACTCTACTGCATAAACAATGTTTAAATATGCTACAATCTTACAAAATTTAAAATATTGACTCCTGGATAAAATATTTTTTTATTTTTAAAATACTTATTCAAGTTTATAATAACATTAAAATGTAATAATAATATTTTTTTAATTTTAAAAATTAAATTAAAAGTTATTAAAACGGGAGTTTATGATACTCTTACACTAACAACAAATTTTATTTGTATTATATTACATGACATGATTTTAAAAAGTATTTTCTTATTTTTTTAATTAAATATCCTTACTTTTACATCTGGTGTGTCTTTAAAAGGAAGAAATCAAGAGAATAAAAAAAATGAAGAGTGAGATAAAAAAAATACAACAAAACAACCCAAAAATTATAACATTGATATTTTATACAACAAAGTATAAAAAAAAATGTTCATTATATTTTGAAAGTTAAGTTAGTTGAGGAGTTTTAATAAAAAAAAAAAAGGTTAAAAGTTTTAACTTGAAAGTTATATAATTGAGATGAATGATGAATATTTTATTAAATGTTAAATTTATAAATAGAAAAATTAACTATTTAAACTTTATTTGAAAAAATTATTACGATTTGTACAAATATATTTTTTTGTGTCCTTTTTTACTTCTTTTAATATTTTTACCCGTTTCATGTATCAGAGTTTGTCTTAATAACTTTATTATAGGGCAAAGCTTGTCTCATCAAAATTTTCTTTATAGTAAGTTTTTTATTTTCTTTTTCTTTATTTAATTGATTTTGGAAAGTTTTGTACGCATGGATGCTTAGCTTTTGCAAGTGGTCCTTTCAAGAATCTCTTTTATAGTTCCAAAATATCAAAGTCTTTCATATTTTTTTAGTTTTTCTGAGAATAATGGAGTTAAAAGCTCAAATTTGAGTAAAATTAAGCCTTACTATATAAAAGAAACTTTTGGGATTTTAATAATGACTTAAATCCTTAATTGGTCTCCATGTTAAGAGGGAATTTTCAGTTTAGTACGCGCTTTTAAAAGTGTATACATTGGATTCCATGTTTTGCAATTTGTGTCAATTTAGTTCTTTGAACCATCAATTTGGCTTGAAAATTGCAAGTGTACAAGTCATTTTGAGTTGCAGCATGTTTATTACCTGTTTGAACGTTTGGACACCTTTCAATTGCTGTTACAAACAAACTTGTTTGAAGTGTCATTAATTCACTAAATTAACACAAATTGCAAAACATGAGGACTAATGTATACACTTTAAAAAGCGGGTACTAAACTGAAAATTTCCTCTTAACATGGGACCAATTAAGGATTTAAGTCATTATTAAAATCCCAAAAGTTTGTCTTATATAGTAAGGCTTAATTTTACTCAAACTTGAGCTTTTAACTCCATTATTCTCAGAAAGACTAAAAAATATATGAAAATAATATATCAAAGATTTGTTTTAATAATATATGTTTTTTGTACTAATGTTATTTAGTGAAAATTGTTTGGAGTATATCTTTTAAATGTGTAATATATGGTATTTTGATAATTAAATTTTGATTTTGACATTGTAAAGGGTTATTGAATGATTATAAGTTGTGATATGAATTGTTTGAAGTTTAAATAGTTGTGAATGTATGTGGTAAAGTTGATTGTTTTAATTTGAATTTGAGTTCAATTTAAAATAATACTAATATTTTGGACCACCTTCAGATATTTGAGTTCAATTTAAAGTTGACAGCGTCATTAGACATGCCAAATTATGATAATATTATAATGTAGAAATATTTGTATTATTAATGCATGGACCACCTTCTGTTCAAATTTAAAATGACTATACAGTAATAATAATTAAATATTTATAATTAAAGCATCCTTGGTAATTTACAAATACATGAAAAGCAAAACCTTATAATTAGTATTATTAATACATAAATATTAGTTTGTTTGGCATTAATTGCTCCAATGAATGCTGTTTTTACTCTGGCAAAACCGTGTCAAAAAGCGTGTTTCTTCGTTCTAGGTATTTTTTAATTTTAATGGACAAAGATTACCTATAGTAGTACTATTAATACGTTTTAATTACATTTATAATTTACTTCTTATTTGTTTTTACTATATATAAAACAATTTTTTATAGCTCAAACGAATCTTTTGCTATGAAAAATAATATATATTTGTAAAAGATTTTCTAATTATTAAATAAAAATTTAAAATTTTTATGAATATGGTGAATATAAATAATTATAGAATAAATTATAATTGAAAAATATTAATCACAAAAGGTTAAATATGTTTTTAGTTCCTATACTTTGGGACCATTTTGATTTTAGTCCCTCTTTCAAATTAAAGTACAATTTAGTGTTTCAACTTAAAAGAAAACTCTGGTTTTAGTCATTTTAACCAAATTTTTTTAACTTTATTTATTGTTTCAAACTTAACATTGGAGTAAAAATGTGTCAAATAGTGTAAACTATCCAAATGCTATAATGAAATATGTTTGAAACGATAAATAAAGTTAAAAAATTTGATAAAAAAAGACTAAAACCAGAGTTTTCTTTAAATTGAAGGACTAAATTGTACTTTAATTTGAAAGAGAGACTAAAATCAAAATCACCCTAAAATATAGGGATTAAAAACATATTTAACCTTTATATAAATTATATAAAAGGTTTAAATTATTTCATAATAAAAATATTTAAAAAATTTATTGAATTATGTTTTCTTGAACCGAATAGAAAGAATGTTGATTACGGAAACTTCAATTTGACGAGACTTTCCATTTTCCGGCCTTGATTAGACATTTTTCCTTACGAAATTGTCGTGTATGAGATTTGCAGTTTTCAAAGGACGGAGTTAAATACAATTCTTCTTCTGTATGTTGCCTTAAGTAAATTCTTTTATTTTCTTACTAAACCTAGTAATGTTACTTTCAAATTACACTAATACATTTAATGCATTATGATAATATAAGCCATTCTGTGGTGTACTTATTTGGTTAGTTGTCGTAATTAATGATAAGTTGAGTGTGATATTGGATTAGGTGAATATATTAATTTTGAGAGAGAGATAGTGTAAGATTTCTGATATGGTATTATATAAAGGGACACTTTACTTTACCAACTTTTTTCGGTTCATTGATGGTCACTGCCAGCAAAAGCGAGCCCACAAGTATATGCTAATGGTAATCACAATCACATTACCATAAACATTAATCTAATTTCTTCTGTTAATCTGCTTGCTAATATCATTACATCAAACTGTCATTAACTCTTCTTTTTATTGTTTATATATATAATGCAAGTTATTACCAACTCAACAATCTTGATTTATTTATCATTATTATTTTTATTCCACCATAGACATGGGATTTGGCAACCTCAAAAACCAGGTCATATACCTGAAGCTTGAGCACATTTTGAATTCCGATTTTTTTGTTCAAACCCTTTTGACCCTTTTTCAGTTTTCTCTCTCTCTCTCTCTCTGGATTTCTGTTTTTTTGTTTAAATAAATAAAGTGGTGAGCAAAAGAATCTAGGACTGTGTATATTAATTACAAACGTTGTCATCAGTTTATACCAGCTTGTCCAGAGCTAGATGCGTGTTGAACATGCTTTTGATCTTTTTCTTCCATCTCTTGCATTGAATGTCCTTCGGTGCAGCAAAAGGGTATTCAGATTTGTGCTCTGCTCTATGGTTCTGGGGGAGCTCTGTGGTGTTTGAAGGTACGATAGTTGGTCTTTGTTTTCTGCTGTTCTTTTGTGTTTTTAACGCCTGTTGTTCTGTGATATAAAGTAGTAGAAATTCATTGCTTTTCTTTTCTTTTCTTGCATGTATCAGTGTTCTTCATTTGATAAAATCGCAAGGTTGAAAAGAGAGAATTTGAGGGGAAAGGGGAAAGATAGTGTTGGAGACATGTGGGATTGCAGAGAAATTTGGTTATTTTTCTGTGGTTTAACAATCTTGCCCTTGGTATGTTTTTCTGCCAACTTCGTTCCTCTGGATAATTACCTTATTGACTGTGGAGCATCAACCGATACTGCTATAGATAACCGCAATTTCACAGCGGATAGTTTCTACAAGGATTTCCTTTCCACCCAACAAGATGTTCTTGCAAGCACCTCCTTAAAATCAATAGCTTCCTCCAGTGATTCGCCTCTTTATGCAACCGCAAGAATTTTCACTGCACCCTCAAAGTACACGTTTCCGATTAAGAAAAGGGGGAGACATTGGATCCGGCTTTATTTCTTTCCATTTGCATATGAGAAGTACGATTTGAGTGCTGCAAATTTCGCTGTTTCCACCCAGGACTATAATCTTGTGAGTGATTTTAGTGTGCAGAAAAACCATGTTATGAAGGAATACTCTTTAGATGTAAACTCAGACACCCTTGTGATCAACTTTGCCCCTTCTGCAAATTCCATTGCTTTTGTTAATGCCATTGAAGTTGTTTCGGTTCCTGATGGCCTCATTGTTGATAATGGTTTCTCCCTATATCCATCAGGGTCCTACTCTGGCTTGTTGACAAAAGCACTGGAGACAGTTTTCAGGGTTAACATGGGTGGTCCAAGTGTCTCCTCTGGCAATGACACGCTTCAACGAACTTGGGTTGCTGACGAAAAATTCCTCATACAACCTAACTTGGCCACTAATTTTTCAAACATCAGTGCTGTGAAATATGTAAATGGTGGTCCAACAGCAAATACTGCTCCACCTTCTGTCTATGGTACTCTGACAAGGATGAACTCAGCTGGTGATCCCCGAAGTAATTTCAATGTCACTTGGCAGTTTGATGTGGAGCCTCAATTTCAGTACCTTGTTCGACTTCACTTCTGTGACATAGTCAGCAAAGGCCTCAATGAGCTCTACTTTAATGTTTACATTAATTCCTTGTTGGCTGCTAAGGATCTTGATCTGAGTATCGTAAATAATAATGTTTTGGCTACTCCATTTTTTAAGGACTTGGTCACAGCCCCATCTGCCAGCACCAAAATGCTTGTAAGCATTGGCCCTTCTACTGTGAACAATAATTATCCTGATGCTATTTTGAATGGGCTGGAGATAATGAAAATGAACAATTCTGCGAGCAGTTTCAGCTCATCAACTGCGCCTGAGACAGGTTCTTCTGGTTCAGGTTCTAAGAAGGTTGGCTTGATAGTAGGCGTGAGTCTCGGGGCATTTTTTGCAGTGGTTATGGTTCTTGTTTTCTTTCTACTATGCAGGAAAAGAAGACGTTTGGAAAAAGAAAAACAAGGGCATTCAAAGACATGGGTTCCCTTATCAATCAATGATGGAACTTCCCACACCATTGGAAGTAAATACTCTACTGGCACATCAGGAAGTGCTGCTTCAAATTTTGGGTATCGTTTCCCTTTTGTGACAGTTCTGGAGGCTACAAATAATTTTGACGAGAGTTGGGTTATTGGAATTGGTGGCTTTGGAAAAGTATACAAGGGAGAATTAAATGACGGTACTAAAGTTGCAGTTAAGAGGGGGAATCCTCGGTCCCAGCAGGGGCTAGCAGAATTCCGAACTGAAATTGAGATGCTGTCACAGTTCCGCCACCGCCATCTGGTATCACTGATTGGATATTGTGATGAAAAGAATGAAATGATTTTGATATATGAATATATGGAAAAGGGAACTCTCAAAAGTCATTTGTATGGTTCAGGTCTCCCAAGCTTAAGTTGGAAGGAGAGACTTGAGATTTGCATTGGAGCAGCTAGAGGACTGCATTACCTTCACACAGGATATGCTAAAGCTGTTATTCACCGTGATGTGAAGTCTGCAAATATCCTGCTTGATGACAACCTCATGGCCAAAGTTGCTGATTTTGGGCTATCAAAGACAGGGCCTGAAATTGATCAGACACATGTGAGCACCGCTGTGAAAGGGAGTTTTGGGTACCTTGATCCTGAGTATTTCAGGAGGCAACAACTTACAGAAAAGTCAGACGTGTATTCATTTGGGGTGGTTCTGTTTGAGGTTCTTTGCGCTAGACCTGTTATAGATCCAACCCTTCCTAGAGAAATGGTGAACTTGGCAGAATGGACAATGAAATGGCAGAAAAGAGGGCAATTGGAGCAGATAATAGATCCAACGCTTGCTGGGAAAATCAGACCAGATTCTCTTAGGAAGTTTGGAGAAACTGCTGAAAAATGTTTGGCTGACTTTGGTGTTGACAGGCCTTCTATGGGAGATGTCTTGTGGAATTTGGAGTATGCTCTCCAACTCCAAGAGGCTGTTGTTCAAGGTGACCCTGAAGAAAACAGTACTAATATGATCGGTGAACTGTCACCACAGCTCAACAATTTCGACCATGAAGTTAGTGTTTCTGCTGCACAATTTGAAGCTTCAAGTCTGGATGATCTGTCTGGTGTTTCTATGAGTAGGGTATTCTCACAGCTGGTGAAATCTGAAGGGAGGTGATTTACAATATCATGTCTTCTAAATTCTGCATAACATTATAACATTACTCTTTTGTTGTTTTATTACTGGTTTGTCTTCCGAACAATGGTTCTCAGCCTCCTTGCGGAGGAATCAGGCACTTTGTAAAGAAAGATTAAGCTGATGAAACAAGCTTGCTTGATCGCAACGCAACAGTAGGTTTCCCTGTTAAATATCTGACCAGTGATGTTTGAGTTGGATTATCTTGAAATATAAATGCATAATGTTTGAATATGTTCGCTAACTACCTTACCCCATAAAAACATTTCATAATCGCCAAGTTCTCACGACGAAATAACTGCACATCGATATAAAATCCAACCCATTTCCAAAGGTGAAGATCCAAAGACAAAGAATACTAAAAATTTTACCATTTGACATAAACAATTTCCAGATTACATAAAAAAATGTACTTTTTCACATTTAAGATCGTAAAATCTCGATCCCGGCAATTACCAGTTCGACCACAAAATAAAAACAAGGCTAATACACAAAACATATTTGCTATCAGTGCAGAAGAAATGAACAGAATAACATTTTAATATTCAAGATATAAGGATTAAATTACAAACTAGGCATCAAGAACAACACCACTATTCATATCATTGTAGTCACTAATCCTAAAACCCCACCTCTTAACCGACCCAACTTGCACAATAGCTTCTCTAAACTGAAGAAAGAAACCTAAACCTAACCCCCAAATCCATACAGGGTTCTTCCCTGTCTCTTAAGAGCATAAACCACATCCATTGCCGTAACCGTCTTTCTTCTGGCGTGCTCGGTGTACGTAACTGCGTCACGAATCACGTTCTCAAGAAAGATCTTCAGAACACCGCGAGTCTCTTCATAGATAAGACCACTTATACGCTTGACACCACCCCTACGAGCCAAACGCCGAATGGCAGGCTTCGTTATTCCCTGAATGTTGTCACGCAACACCTTACGGTGTCGTTTCGCTCCTCCCTTTCCCAAACCCTTGCCTCCCTTTCCACGTCCAGACATCTTAATTGCAAAATCACGAACAACAATCTACACCGAACACATAAGATTGTAAGAACAAATTTATCATAACTGAATTCAAACTACCGACAAATTCATTATAACTGAATTGAAACAGTGAAATAGAAGATTACCGGAGAAGAAGGTAGGTAATGAGACGAGCAATCTGAGGTGGAAGGGAAATTCTGTTTGTATTTATATGTGGTGTTAGGGTAGGGTGATGTGTATGAATCTGTGTGAATGTTGCAGCGAAGCGTCGAGATCGTTGATGGGTTGCTAGTGGACGGTTCAGATTTGAGGTAGTGGTCGGCGCGGATCGATGACGTGGGTGAGAGTAAGTGAATGTTCTCTTCGGCGCCTTTGGAATTATCTGAAATTTAGTCCAAAATTTAAGCGGGCACACTTAGATTGGACCACTGTGTTTGATCCACGATATTTTTTCTACATCCTATATTTTCTTCTTGCACTTTCATATTTTTTAAAATTTCAAACTATATATTTGCTGAAATTAATAAAAAATAATAGTGTATGATTTTTTTTTTGTGTTTTAATTATAATTTTGAATTGAACAGTTGTACATATTTTGAATTACATAATTTATAACATAAATTTATATTTTGGATGGTAAAATTTGTAATATAAATTTGAAAAAGAATCTAAAATGCAAATTACATTTTAAATTTTATTGTTCATAATGCAAATTTACATATTAGATTGTATAATTGTATAATTCATAATACAAATTTACAAGATAATTTAGAATGCAAAACATATTCTAAATTGTATAATTTTTAATACAAATTTTTACATTTTAGATTATACATGATATAACTTTGAAAGAAGAAATACCTTGATCTATAGACAAAATATAGCTTGTAGGCCAGTTCACAATTAAAATAATTGGAAAATTAAATTGAAAAATGTCATTAACAAAATTTTCAATGAAAATACGAGTATTTCCCAGAAAAACAAGATTTTACAATAGGCAAAAAAATTCTAAAGAATTAATAGAGAACTTTAAAGATTATTTCTTTCTAATGTAAATAAACAAGAAAACATACTGCTACGTAAATATTAATGTAAGACCATTACGAATGATTCCTAATTAATAATATTATAGCTTGACCAATCAAATTAAATGTTTTTAAATAAATATAAAATTATTTCATAAATTATAAATTAATGAATATTTGGGAAGAAAAAATATTTTTCAAATCAAATTAAATTATATTATCTTATTTATCACCTTTTTTATATATAGGAAAATATCAAATCCATCATTTTTTTTGTGTTTTAATTTTAAAATTTTGTATGTAATGATACCATATTTGTTAATAGGGTTAAATATGTTTTTAGTCTCTAAAGTTTTACTGATTTTTGGTTTTAGTCCCTGCATGAAATATTGATGGTATTTAATCCTTATAGTTTTGAAACTGTTATAAATAGTCCCTAATTTTAAACGGCGTTAATTTTTGTTTCACGTGGCTAACGACCAATCCACGTTTCATGTCAGCTATGAATTTATTTTGTGCCATGTTTTGTTTTCTTTCTATTTCAAATTTGCACAAAAGCCCTTAATTTCTTCTATGTTTGCACTTTGATTGTTTTCTTTTCTTTTTTCTGTTTCTACTTTGTGCCTTCATCTGGAACCTTCCATCAGCCAGAATGAATTTGTGGACACTAAAGGTAAACTTCTTGGAAGTTATGACATATACGGTCTGAGGCCAATTATAATATCTGGCAACGGGGGTAGAGTACAATATGCAGCAATCCGAAAATCCCAATCCTTTTCTCTATTGGTTGAATTTTAAAAGCATAAAAATCCTCACCCCAGACACAACAATGTTTCCGTAGTAGCAAACAGAAGGTAAAGAAAAGAAAAGTAGACCTACCAACCAACTTCATTTTGAGACAAAAGGTGGAAGGAATGGGAGGAGCATCTGGGAAGATGTCGGTGAGATGGGGAAGTCTGAAACGAGCCTCCCAATCTTGCGGGAACTTTGTTTTCCAATCGGGGTCGCTGAAATCAATACCGGAAATGGTGCGACTCGGGCTGCTCACCTCTGCAAATACGCCGATTTTCCCGGCGACACTGATGGGTGGCAACGGGAGGAGACGGGGATTGAAGCAAGAAATCTGTGGCGCAATTTGAAGGAGATGACGGTGGCCTCAAACAGCATTACCTGTGGTTTGAAGTAAGAAATTCGTGTTTTTGGGCGGATACACAGTTGGGAGAGCATTTGTGTGTGAGAAATCAATTTTGGAGCCAAACAGCATTACGTGTGGTTTGTTGCGTGAAGTGACTGAAGAAACAAAACTAGGTGTTGTCACTCAGATCTGTTCCATTCCCTCGCCGATCCAATTTCTGTTCGCACATTTCGCGTGCTCTAAGCCTCGTCTCCTTCGGTATGGGAGACGAAGACGACGACGAGGTGCTCGGTTGCGCCACCACCGCTTCTGGTCAATCCGCCTCCACCAACAGCTTGCCACCTCCTGTCGATAACACGCTTCTCAAATTGAACCATTGTGATGATAATTTTGTTATGGATTTGCTTCTCATTTATTGTTTCATGTCTCTAGTGTGTGAGAATGTAGAAATCAGGGGAAGAACAGTGTGTGAGATGGCTGCCCCTTCTGAACCCTAATTGTAGTGTTAATGCTAAAGTGTAAACATCGTAGAAATTAGGGACTTCAATGCAAATTTAGAATAAAAAAAGAAAAGAAAACGTGGAGAGAATAAAATCACACTCGGCATTGGACGTTAGCCACGTCAAATAGAGATTAAAGTCGTTTAAAATTAGGGACTATATATAACTGTTTCAAAACTATAGGGACTAAATGCCATCAATGTTTCATGCAGGGACTAAAACCAAAAATCAGTGAAACTTCAGGGACTAAAAGCATATTTAACCCTTGTTAATATTATGCTAACAACGTTAAAGAGATTCTTTATCTCTTCGTTTTTTATCCCTTCTTTCTATCTTTATTTCATTTTTAATGTTTTGTTCACTTGAATGGATTTGGACGAGGGAGATGGAAAAAATTTGAGATAATTTGAAGGTAAATTTTTTTATTGTTTATTTAAGTAGATTTGGAAGTAAGTAAAAGTGGATTTGGAAGGAAAGTTTGTGAAAATTAGTGTACGATTTGATTTATGAGACAGATTAAAAGAATTTACTTCCAATTCCACTATAACTTACTTCCTCCGAATTTACTCAAATAAACAACACAATTTTTCTTCAAATTCATTCAATTATTCTCCTTCAAATCTATTCAAGTGAGCAAAATCTTAGTATTTTAATTTTCCTATGGTCCCTTAAGAATTGGAGTTGCTTAAATACTTGCAAGACTGATGAACTTGCACCCAGTAGATTGTTAATAAGATGAATCGTGATTTTATAAAATGTAATTACCAAGAACAAATGACACATATAACTCTTTTTAACGGTGTTAGTATGGAAGTAATGACCTAATTGCTTTAATTTTTCAAAAATAGAAACCCAATTGAGAAAAAAAATGAGAGATCTAATTAAAAAAACTAACCGCAAATAGGAACTATTACTATTTCTGAATTTCTCATCCATTTAGCGTGACGAATCTGTAGGTGACGACAAACTATTCAAAACGGAGGTTAGAATCACCAACCTGCTTCCTGGACAACGTCCTATCACAAAGGATAAAGGATGAGAATCGTGGACAAAGTACGTATTAGATAATTCGCAAATTACTGACATGCAGAACTGGTGCGTTTTTCTGGCTAAATATCATATATATCAACTAATTGCACCCCCATAATAGTAGGAAAAGACTTAAACACCCTGCCGATAACAAATTTGTCAATAAAACACAAACTAACAGAATAGTAGTTAGATGACAGTTGGAAACAGTTTTCTTGAAAAAAAAAATTACTTTTCGGAAATTGAGATACAATGCATACATTTTAAAATTTGTGCTTTCCAATCCCATGTTTGCTTGTAAAGTATTTGTTTAATATATTATTTACTGTTTGTTACATTGTATTATTTAATGTTTCATTTGATTACATTACATCTTTTTAAAAATTCTGTTTAGCATATTAGATTTCTGTTTCATCAGTTTAAAATGTTTAAAATCTTTTATTATATTATTTTCAAATTTCTGTTTCACATTTACTTTTTTTAAAATATTTTATTATATTATTTTAAACTTTAAAAGTTTATTTATTTTGAATGTAAAATACTCATTAGTTACCTAGATATAGCCTTTTGTCGTATCTCTTGTACTCCAGACCAGATGTAATTTTCATCTATAATTAAATCAGCTAAGAGATAATCAATCTCTTGAGCTCTTTTTATTATATTTTCAGTCTTAAGTGTTAATTATCTATTTCCTCTAGTTATTTAACTGACGAGCAATGTCACAAGTCTTCAGTTTTTTGAATTTAAAGTCAGTTAGTAGTTTGAGGCACTGGCAGCTTGTTCAAGTAGATGGGGGGCCTTCTTCTGCCCCACATTCTATATATAATTAAAATATCAATATTAAAAAAAAATATCTTTGTTTTTGAAGCTTTGCAGATTGTCTACCTTGATCATGGGTTTCAATTCTGTCTATAGAAGTTTGCAGGAGTTATTTCCGCAGGTATAGCTATTTACTATTAAGTTGAGCATTAAGTTCATTGGTACCATATTTGAAATAATTTCTGTTGTACTGAATGATTAAGCAATAGAGTAGATATCATAGCAATGTTAATATAGAATGATATGCTTATAGTTTGGGGGTAACTTTAATACTTGTGACATCTTAACATTATTTAACTTTGATGCAGAAAACCTTGTTTTCATCAATGGAATCTCTTTTCAACTTGATGAGGGATTTGCAACTTCAGGAGCAAGCTGCAGAGGAGGCCAGCATGGATATGCTGCTACTGGAGGGTCTAATATTCTGGCTAGGGTAGAAGGATATAAAATAATAAGGTTTAATTTCTTTTTTGTCCGAGTTTGGTTGAAGTGTGTCAAATTCGTTTCCCTTTCAGAAAAATGTCAATTTCGTTCCCATATAGAAAAAAAATTGTGTCAATCAAGTTATCTCCGTTAAAAATCATTGCTTTCAAAACTCACTTTATCCACTACAATATCAGGGATCAGACCCATGAAGTAAGTGATTATTATTCAAAACTCACTTTAAGTTTTTAACACTATTAGTTTGTATTTAACGGAGATAACTTGATTGACACAAATTTTTTCTATATGGAGACTAAATTGACTTTTTTCTAAAAGGGGAACGAATTTGACCCACTTCAACCAAACTAAGGACAAAAGAAGCAATTAAACCAAAAAATAATATATAACTCAAATTTATTTTGTACTTTTATATTATATAATTAAAAGATCCTTTTAATTTTTCAATTGTATATTACATAATTTAAAAATAATTTTATTTTAGAATTACGCAATTCAACGACAAAATGATATGTCTCTTTATATGGGTGTAAGAAGAAATATACGAAGGTGCCAGAAGAAAATGCCTACAAAAATTAGAAAGATCCAATAATAGGGCAAGTAAGTGCATATCTTAATATTGTTTTTTTATTTTGTTATATTTGTATGAATGAAGGTATATTATGCTCCACATGTATTTGAAAATATATTGAAATGTTGCATGATTGGTAAAACAGTGGTTGGATTATATATTCATTGTAAGATTTTCATAGAAAGAAAATAAAGTAAAAAGTCTTAACAATCTAGATGAAAAGGAAAATAAAAACTGCTACTTAATTTAAAATATTTTTTATGTTACTTCACCTAATTAATTAAATATGACATTGTCACCTATTTAACTAAATATTAACATTTTTAAAGACTAAAGACCCATATGCAATAACTATTAATATATGTATTGCTAGTAATCACAACATAGACTAAAATATCAACTCTTAAAAAGTAATTTTATTGATGATTCATGGACCATGCAAATTTAACTTGTGAGGTAATAAGAGTGTGTTATATTAGTTATAGTTCGTTTATTAATTTATTATGCTTCAATGTATGATTGAAATTTGTAGTTTTTGGTTTGTATATTTGTTTGCTATACTACTATAGTTACTTAGTTAATTGTTAACAATGTTTTAGACTCGAATATGAATAAAAAGATTTTAATTCCGATTAATGATAATTGTACTTCAAATGATCTTATAATTAAGATTTTAGATCAAATTTCACATATGTCTTTTATATTTTGGATGATAAGTTATTTCACATGCATTTAGTTTAATTATGAAGGATTGTTATCCTTATTTTCGATGTTATTAAAAATGTTTGAAAAAGTGTTGATTTTTTTAAAAACATATCTGTGCGTAATTGAGTATTTCATTTAGTAGGAAATCAGTTATTGATTGCAAAAATATATAATTTTACCATATATATAATTTTTTTGGTATGTTAGTATGAGTAGGTCACAATGGCTTATGGAATATTCTACCAAATTTTAATATGTCTATATTAAAAGGATAATGATATTTAGACAATATTTTTTTGACAATATTTGAACATTCATTACGTGTCAATATGTGATTGGTCAAAAATTACTTCACAATATTGTGAAGTAATTTTTGACCAATCACATATTGACACATAATCAATGTTTAAATGTTGTCAAAAAAATGTTCTTTAAATATCATTATCCATATTAAAATATTTATACTATTTGAGCGGTGTAAAGGATAATTTTCTCATATAATATAAAACTTTTTCTGGTTCTTAAAATGCTTGATTTTCTTTTTAAAATTTAGTTTATATTTGTTTCTAGTTTGTAATTAAAGACTTACTAATTATTATTTCATTAATTATATTGATTTTATCTAGATTTTGAGCGTACATATATGAATAAGTAGTAAGATTCTAACATCAGTTTGAACTTATTGTTGGTCAAAATTATATATTTTATTATTTAGAGGAGTCTGATGTTCAAGTGAATAAAAAAGTTTAAAATTTTTATGGATATAAAATATAATGATATGAATGATAATTAAGGAAGTATTCTTTTAAAAATACTAATTCTATTTATATGATCAATAACTCCGTAAGCCTATACGTCTATATTATTATTGGAATACTTACTTAGAGTATAATTACAATAACAAAGTAATTAATTATAAAAGAATAATAATCATATTATGGTACTGCAAAAATTTATTTACGATGTGTATATTATTATAATAGACATAAGTCTATGTCGTTTTATTTAACAGATCTTATTGAATTGTATTTTTTGAATCGGAAAGAACACATACTATTATTACTTTTACTTTTGCAAAGAGAAAAAAATTGAGTGATTGTGTAGATTGAAAAAAATTAAAAAAGTTATTAAAATTATGAAAGTTACTCTTTTACTAGTTTTTGGAGTCCAACCTTAAACACAATATGGTTTTGTTATTATGTTTAATTCATAGCTGCTGCTACATATCAGTTTAATAGTTGAGTATTATGTTTTGTTAGTGTTATAAATAAGGGTTAAATATGTTTTTAGTCCTTTTGGGGTGATTTTGGTTTTAGTTTTTCTTTCAAACTAAGATACAATTTAATCCTTTAATTTTATAAAACTTTGATTTTAGTTATTTTTTACCAAATTCTTTTAACTTTATTTGTTGTTTCAAGCACGTTTCGTTATAATATTTGGATGATTTACATTGGTTGACATATTTTTGTTTCAATATTAATTGAGAAACGCGTTTGAAACAGCAAATAAAGTTATAAATTTTGGTAAAAAAAACTAAATTCATAGTTTTCTAAAATTGAAAGACTAAATTATATTTTAATTTGAAGAAGGAACTAAAACCAAAATTGTCCCAAAGATATATTTAACTGTATAAATAATAATAGTTGTGGAATTGCTTTAGAAAGAGGCAATCTCTTTCATGGTCCATCTTGAGTTTGGCACTTGAATAATGATGAGATGATTAAGAAAAGCTTTTTCCAATTTAAAGTTCCAACATTTTAGAGGTTGCATTCATAGCTTCTAGCTCACTGTTATGGATTCAAATATCCATTTCCTAAGTATTTAATGGGGTGGGTTCCCATCACTCAAAGGGACCCAATCTCATTTTCACCACAATCTTTAAGCTTTATGCAATTTCCACATTTTTCATGTAATGTGTTTTAAAATGATGAAATTAAATTAAATGAATTGCTCAATTTTTATTTTTCTTCAATTTTTAATATTACTTTTAAACTTGAAGCACTCTATAACTAATTAATGTTATGTTAAAAAGTAGAAATATGACATTCAATTAAGTTTGATTAAAAAAATAAATAAATGTTCTGAAAGCATCTAGTATGATTTATATATTTATCTCAGAAGTCTTTTCAATGAGTAATGATTAATTTTGTAGCAGATTGTCAACATATAAAATATACAATGTTCAATGTATCACATTAAATTTATAGGAGTTTAATGCTGATACGTCCATGCAAGGAAGCAACTAGCCCCCAAAATCCAATGCTATCAGTTTCTCTTAGACGTTTTCGAGAATCTGCTTTGTGGTCAGTGGTAATTATAATCCAAGACATGATTGAACCTTCAACTTGTGCTTGATAGCTTAATAATGACCTTCGAATTTTGGTACTTCATTACACAAAAGTGAAAGGTAGCATACCTACACTCATAGCCTCACTTCACATAATAATAATAATAAATATGTTTACCTTCTTCCTCTTATTGCTACTCGCCGTTTTAAGTATAATATTACCTGATTCTTTCATCTCAATTTCGAGATAAGGATGTTATATTAAAAAAATTTTGATTTATATATAATAGTTTTATATTATTTATAAATTGATATCTACAATAATTTAAATATTGTTTTTTATTTTTTAATGATAAAATTGTATAGAATAGATTCTAAAGTGAATAATATTTTAGATGGAAGATGATTCATCTTAATAATATTATTCAATAAATTTAAAATCGAAACATTGATATTCATCATAAGATCAATAAAAAAGATTTTAAATAAATTAATCTTTTAAGTTTTTCAATAGGATGATTAATCATTTTTCTTAGATTTCAACTGCAAATTTATATTATTGTCACATCAAATAATTTTACATATGGTTTTGAAGTCGAGTTCTAAAATTATTTAAATACTTTTTATTTTTTTCTCGACAAGTCTTCTAAAATAAAATCGTGATAGGATTTCATGTTCTACTATGAACAATAACATTAATTTAACATTAACCATTGCTTTTCTTAAGTCCTCGATTGAGATCATTCTTCCATGGAAGAATTTATGTTCCTGCGAAGCACAATTTCTAAAATGGACAATCTCAAATTCAATCCACTATATGAAATTGGTTTATACAATAAAATTTATATCCATTTATGTATTATAATCGTTTTATTAATATTAGACTTTTAACAAGAGAGTTTTTATTGATGAGTGATTATAATGTACACAGTTTTTGTTTGGTTTGGGGGGCATTGATTGAAGTGGGAAGCAAGATATCATAGTGTGTGTTAACAGTGGATGGACGGTTGACAAATGATTACAATGAGCAAAGTGGAAAACGATAGCAATGGAGTGACAAGCATTAGGTCGTTATCATCTGGTAAGTGCTTATTCATCATTTATTCATTCATGGAAACAATGAAACAAAAAAACCTTAACCTGCCCAAATTAATAGGCTTTTTCTAATGAAATGGGGTTAGTGTAGGTCAACTCAATCTTCTCAACAAGACACTTAAGCACTGGTTAACCATTCACTGGACAACGTTGTGGAATGTTGAGTCAAAAAGGACCTTGGCTGACACACAACGCTTAAATCACCAAATTCCCAAGCATACTTTCTTGTCATTCACAAACACACTTTCCTAGTGCTACAATTCTCACAAACAACCTACCTATTCATGGATCACGATTCACATCTACAATTTATAATAACGACAAACAATAATTTCACTTTATTGCTAAATCAAAATCAATAAACATTATAAGAAAATAGGACAAGAAAAACCCTAACCTCAATTTCATACAGGGTTCTTCCATGAGCATAAACCAAATCCATTGCCGCAACAGTCTTCTTCCTCTCGGCATGCTCGGTGTAAGTAACAGAATCGCGAATCACGTTCTACAGAAAGATCTTGAGGACGCCACGAGTCTCTTCGTCGATGAGGCCGCTGATACGCTTCACGCAGAATGGCCGGCTTCGTTATTCCCTGATGTTGTCGCGCAACACCTTACGGCGTCGTTTTGCTCCTCCCTTTCCCAAACCCTTACCTCGCTTTCCATGCCCGACATCTTCTTGCTCGCAAAACCGCGTTGACAGCAACACTCACAATCTGCACCGATTGCACCAGAAGCGAGAAGGAAATTCTGTTTGAATTTATATATGGTGTAGGGTAGCAGCGAAATGTTTGTGAGCGTTGATGGTTTGTTAATGGACGGTTCAGATAGCGTTTGGCGCGAATCGATGATGTGGATTCCTTCTTTTGGCGCTTTATGGCGCCACTGAATTTTTTTCAAAATTTGAAAATGTAGCTAAATCGTTTAACAGTAGAAGTGGTGCAATTAACATAAAATATAAATATTTATTTATTTAAATATAAAATTTAAAAATAAAAAGATTTAAGCATTGAAGAGAAAAATTTAAAGCTGTCCAGATTAATAGGCTTTTTTGACTAATGGAAAGGGGTTAGTACTGTGAGTCAACTCGATCTTTCTGGAGATGACACTTAGTTAACCATTCATACGACACCGTTGTGGAATGTTGAGTCAGAAAGGACCTTGGCTGATACGAAACGATAAAATCACCATTCACAGGCACACTTTGCTGCTGTTACGGATCGTAAGTTACCAGTGTTGTCATTCTAACAAACAGCCACCTTATTCATGTCTCACAATTTCACAAGTACCATTAATAATCACGAAAAGCAAAACTTCACACCATAACTTAAGTTTAATCTTTTTCTTTTGTTATTATTACGAGGTTGTGTTGTTATTAACCAACACTGTAAAGGGATTAAAATAATTAAGGATATTAGAAAGTGAATTTTTAAGTTTAACTTAACTTCACAAAATTGATTTATAAGGTGAAATTTACATCTCATTTATATATTATAAATTGATCTTATCTTTAGTTGATGTGAGACTTAAAAAAAACAAAACTTTTTGTTTTTTATGTTAAGTTTCCTTAACTATGGAAACAATTTTTAAGTAAAACTTTCAGATAAAAATAGCATTCCATATGTTCTCTTGTGTTTATCCCAAAGATTCTATAGAGAAATAGATTGTTACATACTATATAAGAAAGTAAGATTCATCGAATTTCAGTGTTTTATCCCATGATGAGGATATATAGGTATAAAAGATGCTACTCATGTCTACATTCTATGATTTTTTCATGGAACACCATATTGTTACCAATATTTGAATTATGGATGAAATTTTATTAATGGATTTGTTTTTATTGATCAAGTTAAATTATTAACGAATTTTATAGATTAATTCTAATATTTTAATTATTCATGAATATTCTTGATTGATTTAATTTTATTGATAAAATCCATTTGGAAAATTGTGGGTAATACATATTTAAATTATTGACAATTTTTTTTTGTTGATAATACAAATTTCAAATATGATAGAAAAATATGTCAATAAAATTTGTTGGTATTTACATAATATATTATGGATAAATTTATCGAAAAATAAAAAACGTGACGAATTTTTCACTCATGTTCAATGTTTTAAAAATTAAGAGGATGAAACATAATTAGTAGAAAAGAAGAATAATAAGAGAAATGAAGAGGAAGAAAATGAGGAGCAGAAGATGTCGGAGCACAGTGTTGACGGTGGCACTAGTGACAAAGCAAGAGGATGAAGGGTAGAGATATTGAAAGAAGAAAAAATGGAAAGATGAATAAAAAAGTGAATAAAGAAGGATGAAGAATAATGAGGAAGGAAGTAGAAAATAAATTAGATAAAGTTATTTATGAAAGATTTATATATGAATTTTATTGACAGATTTTTCATTATTGATGAATGAAAAATTTGTTTATATATATATATATATATATATATATATATATATATATATATATATATATATATATATATATAATAATAATAATAATAATAATTACATTGTATATCAGGTTCATGATCTTATATTTAAGAAGCACTTTTATGGAATATGACTCGAAGTTTATGACACATAAGTCATATACGGTAAAGATGATTTTGATATGTTTTTTTTTTTCCTTTAACAAAATTAGTTTTAAATTTAGAAGAAAAAATAATAACATTGATAAGTTTATAATTAAATTTTGAATTAAATCATCGTGAGAAAATATTTATAAGTTTAAAAAGTACATATATACATAGAAATTTAAAGATTAAATTTTGTAAATATACCGATGCTATAACATGTAGACAAATATAGAATAAATCTTCTATAATAAAATATTCAAAAATATGTAAACTATATTGTTATAAATACAAATTAGTGTATTGATGTATTGGTTTGCTAAATTCGTATAATCAATGTATCAAAAAATTCATTTAATATCTAACGCTTAAATTGTCTAATTAAAATATGGACACTTATATAATATGTTTGAACAAACTTGTTTAATGTGTATCACAAAACACATCTAATAAGAGAATAAATAGACTTGTCTAATCTGTATTAATAGACTTGTATAATGTGTGTATACATAGATTTGTCTAATGTACATTGCTAGACTCGTTTAATCAGTGTATGGATAAATACATTTAGTGTGTTGCAAGACTCATTTAATTAGTGAATGGACAGACTCACTTAATGTGTCTTTTTAGACCTAACTAATTTAAGCATGACATGATTTGTTTTATGATTTATGCACAAAATACTTGTTTAATTAATGTATGGATATAATTAATGTATGAATGGATTTTTCTAATATGTATATTGATAAACTTGTTTAATTTATGTATGAATAAGTTTGTCTACTACATATTGTTAGACTCATCTAATCAATATATAAATGATCTGTCTAACGTGTATTACTAAGCTAGTTTCTTAAATTTATTAAAGATTCTTTAATTAGATTAATTTTTTAAAATATATTATTTTAGTTTTGCCACACAATCCAATTCTTTTATTAATGAAAATTTACATAACAAATATGACTTCGAATGTTTTATTTTTGAATTAAAGTCCCATATAATGAGTATAACTGTTTTTTTTAACAAGTACCACTTCACCTAAAAAAGTAAATTGAAGTGATACTTATCATATATAACTTTAGTTAAAAAATAAAACAACAAAAATAGTACTTAGTTAAAAAATAAAAGTTAGAAATTATCTTTGATATTTAGGAGTCTAAAGTAATTTTGCAAATGAAAATCAAAATCGTGTTATCGATTTATTGAATATAAAGTCGTGAATCTTAAATATTATTTAAGAAATGGCACCAAAGCAGTGGAAAAGGTAAATTGCTTACCCTTTTGCTCGGCTTTTCACCCTGCTATAATCCAAGGGTGACATGTTTCTTTAAAGCAGAAAAAAGGGTTCTTAATCGAGCTTAAAGACAAATTCTTAGCACTCCATTTCTGTCCAAAATCCACACTGTAAAGAAGTGATAGGTACATCACAATACCACTCTCACCAACTGTTTTTTTAATCTCTGATATCTCTTTTATCTTTTTGGGTATCAACTTTTTTATTTAATTTACTGCTTCTTTCTTCTTCCATAGTAGTATAAAGGAAAAGAACTTTAGTATAAAATTATATAATTTATAACATACATGACATAGTAAACCCAAGTACAATTTGTAAAAGTTTTTAACCAAACAACACAATGCTGCTGCTGCTACTGAGGCCTAGTCTAGAAAAAACATAAAGGGCACTAAAACTTCACCCCAGATTGAAGTCTAAAACTACACATGGTCACATCCATGATTCAAATAAGTAAGTACCATATATTTACATTACCAAAACATTGAAAGCATACAAATTAGTCATCTAGCCATGCTGATTTAAGCATGTAATTATTTCAATAGAAAGCGCCAAAGGAAGAACTACTGCCATGAGGCTCCTGAGCAAGATTTGCAGGAACTATGGAATCAAAGAAATTGGCCCAATTCTCTTCTTCCTCGTCCTCTTCCTCTCCGGTACCCATGTGGCTCCACTGAACCGGAGGGTTCATTGCAATTTCCTCATTCTTTGCAAATCGCCCTCTGATTCTTGGCCTGCTATCTGCCAATGTCTTCCTGCATGCATACTGATTTCCAGAAGAAAACAAATTAATATTTATGTTATGGTTGCATCATGACTAAACACTGAACAGTGTTGTGGTGGACCGATATTGCTGTATACAGTGTCTTATTTGTTTCTTTCATCCTAGACGTTACAGTATGGGGCTACTAGCTAGTTACCCTATAGAATGAGACAGATATGTGAGAAGATTTTTCATGCTTTACAAATCAGACAATACAGGTTCGGTTGCAACACACTAACACTAAAATACACATGAAGTCACTATTTTAATTAATATCTCCTGTGCAGCCTACAGGTGTCTATCGTGCAAAGATCATGAGCGAATCCTTTGTGTTGAAAGAATCACTAATTCGATCAGGATTTGTCAAACCGTCATATGATTTTAGCATGATATGATGCAACCTTCTATAGGGCAACATGGTTTTTCAGCAGCAACTTTCCTCTTCATCTGTCCATGATGCTGCAGTTTATTTCAAATTCGTCCAAATCTCACTTTCACTTTTTTTCTGATATTTAAAAATAATACTCACATAGTTCGATGGTACATATTCACTATTTCAAGCATTGTAGTGAGATCACAGTTGCAATATAAAGTTTAATTGGCTCAACATAAATTTTATTATAAAACTGCATCTGAAAAAAATAAAATAAACTACACCTTAATTTTCTTGCCGAAGTTCCTCTGGTTTCTCTTGCTCCTATATCTCTCAATCCTCACTTTCTTCTCCTCTGGACTATAAGGACTGGTTCTGCTCATTTCTTCTATGATCAAGCTGCTTTCACTCGATAATGGACTATCTGAATGATGATAATATTGCCCATGAAATCTCTGTATATACAAAAGATCACCCAAAAATCAATTTGCATTACAACAAAATCATTTACGCATGTTTTAAGTTTCACTTCCACTTTTCTCTGATTCCATAATCTCCAACAAAAGCAAAGTTTAATTTATACTTTATGTTTTAAACCAACCGCTATCTTTACAAATAGACTATACTAAAAAAAAAAATTAACCAAACAGGGAACACATTAAAGGTTCTGACATACAAGAAAAAACTCCATGGGCAGTCAAGTAGGTATATACACTGAACCAAACAACAAAAATAACTTCAAGTTTTCCGTCATGGAGTTGATCATTATTGTTTAAGTGGTCTACTAAATAAAATTATGTGCACTTTAATATCATATTATATTATATTATATATATTATGTATATATATATATATATATTTATGAAATCTCAAAAAGCTCATAGATCCATTCAAAATTAAAATTTCAAAATACTAAAACTCAAATATATAAAAATGAGTTAAAAGTCATAATTTGAGATGTCAGGTTGATTTTTTTATGTTGTTATTCTGAATTAGGAATGAAGTCTTGTCTCCACAATTCACATATTACTTTTTTGTGAAATGCCAATGTACGATTTGAAAGTGCAATTTGAAGTATAATTAAAAGTGCATAATATATATGTAAGTGTGTATTAGTGTAGTTAATAAGATGTGTGTTTATAATTAGCGAGCCAAAAAAGGAAGGGACCTGAAGGTCACCGGTACTGCAAGCTCTCCGTACGGGACCGTTTTGGGAATCAAGCAACTGAGCGAAGAGAGGAGAAAAGGGGTGGTGGAGCCCACCACTGTTCTTCTGCAGCGAGTGGCTGCTTACGCTCCTTTGCACTCGCCGACTCTCGTAACTCGCCAGCGAACTCGGCGACCCCATGTAGCTGGTGCATCCGCTGCTGCAGCTGTTGTACGTGTTATTCGAACTCGCCTCTGAATCAAACTCGCCCAGGGCAACTTGGTGGTGCTGCGGCTGAGGAGCGGCGGCGTACTGCATTGGCGACGGCGTGGATGCGTCCTGCGGAGAGAGAAAATGGGCGAGGGATTCGGCGGAGCGTGGGAGGGAGGCGTTGCTGTGTGTGTACATGGTGGAAAAAATAATAACTACTTATGAGAGAATTCTACTATGATTTGTAGAGGAGAAGAGAAGAAGCTGAAGAGTGAGTGCATTGGAAATGTGGAGTGGTGGGTATTTAATATTTTTCGATGTGGGATCTGCGAAACAGAACAAAACAGAAAAGCCCATAGGTTTTCAAACTTCATTTTTTTCTCTTTGGAAAATATTAGTGTGAGGCCGAGACTAGACGTGACGATGATGTCACCATTTCAACCAAGAGTTGACTTCCTTCATTCCCCATTTTTCGATTATTTTTAATTAATTGAGGCTTTTTAATCAACTTTTCTTTAATATTAATATGTCTAAAAATAACATTAATATGCAATTATTTAAAAAAAGAATCTTATAATGTTTTATTCAGTAAATTTAAAATTTTCAGTGGTTCGTTTATAAGTAATTTCATCGTGTAATAGTTATGAAAGACCAAGCATATGTTTTATTGCCTTAACCATGATCGAAGTTTAAACAAATTTAATCAAATTCAAATTCGTGTATAGTGATTATAATTTTTTGTTTTGTTATACTAAAAAGTAAAATATATTGATAGTTATTGTATTCAATTGATTATTTGTCATATTTAATTTGTAATAAGGATTATATAATTTTCTTTCTAAGAGTGTGCATGAAATCCTTAATATTGAAAGGATAAGACAAGAATGTGTGCTAGTTAATTTGGTCTCACTACTTTAATATCTAAATAATTTTTGGCAATGGTTATGATATTTTCATCCACCACCTTTTCATAAAAAGGACATGGTAGATATGCATAATAGGTGCCAAAACTAACCTAGGTTCCTCCTATATAGCCATCAACTTTTGCTTATAGGGACAATTCAAACTACTTTTTCTAAAACAAAAAGGATCAAGCTCAACCAAGTTGAAAATTATAAAGCAAAACTATAATGTAAACATATTTCGTTATTTTTATGTGAATTTATATTATTCAACTTTATATTTCATACAATAATTTTAAACTATCTTATTATTTAAATTTTGGAAAACACAAACATACATGTATTAGGTAAAGTACACCACAGACTAATATTTGCATTGTAATTTTACGTATATTTCATTGAATTGGACAAACCTTTTAATAGACATAACTTTATTTCTAATTTTTTTCATAATACAAACAAACTTTCACAGATAAAACAAAAAATGGACATAAGTTTATACATATATAAAGAAAAAAAATCTCTTTAACAACTTTTTTTTTTATAATTTTTTGACAACGTACAGTTTGTGATTCGTCTGTTTCAAATATTTTTTTAAAAAAAATTCAAACAGACCAATAAAATAGTGACATGTATCCTGTTGTAAAAAAGTTATTAAAAATAATTATTAAAATATCATTATCTATATATAAAATATCTTTCTTTGTAAGAGGTTTTTTGACGTGATATAAAAATAAATTTATGAGAGTTTGATTCAAAATGGTAATTATAAATAAACTCTAAAATTTAAGTTTATTCATGATTTTATTTGGTCAAATAAAAAATTTTTATGGATTGGATTATAAATGACAATTCTTCAATTTTTTTGTGGCAGTATTAGACTTTTGAATATTGTATGAAGATTTTATTTTTTAGAAATTTTGTTTACAAGGTATTAATCATAAAATCAACGAAGAAAACTGAATTGATATGATATGTATTGATAGGTGACATGGTTATGTCCTCTTTGATGTTGTTATTGAAATATGAACATCGTATTTTGCGTTACCTTATTATTCAGTTGAACCTTTTGATAATAGAAACAAAGCAGTGTTATTTTTCATTAGTCAACTTGTAGTAGAATGGCTTATTTTACTCACTCATTTCTCTACCGAATACAATAAATACATGTATGTATATAACTTATTTTAATAGAGTACACAAAAGTATAATTGATAAAAAAATAAAAGAGTTTTTTATGTGATGTTAAACTTTGCAAATAAAAAAATCAATATTTTACAAAAAATATTATTAAATAAACAAAAATAGTTGAAATTTATTTATATTGAGAGATTCAGTAAATGTACATTTTGTTTTCTTATAAATAAAGAATAGATAATGCTATATTCGTTTCTTATTACATAAAACTCTCTCGATATAAAACAACTAGTAGATAATTAATTTTATTGGGGTTAAGTCTAATTAAAGTTTATGACAGTTGACTACATGTTTTATATTTTAATATATAAAATAATTAGCAAAAAATGATTAAGTGTTTGTTTAAAATTGTTAAAAGGACAACATTAAGTAATTTAAAATTAATGGAAGATAACAAATAATAATAAAACTTAACAGAGTTAAAAATTATTATAGTTATCATTAGTTTATTTCTTTTTGTTTGAATTATTCAACTCTTCCTTTTTTTAATTAGTAAAATTAAAAAATATAATATTTTTTCGCTTTAAAAAAATTATAATTGATTTTATATTAATTATTTTCATTTTCAAGTAAAAATAAATCCATATGTATAAATCAAATTAAGTAACGTAAATAAAGAAATTAAAATAATATACATGAAGAGTTTGAAAAACATATAAATACCTATTGAAATTACGGTTTAAAATTACTGGTTTGGTGTGACTTTAGTGAGAACATTTTAAGTTTATCCTTATCTTTTTAAAAAGTTTTAGCTTTCGAAAAAAAAAATTCAATTATATCTTAATTTTTTAAAATATGTTTCAATTATATTTTCTTAAAAAAAGAAATTGTCAATTATGTTAATAACAAGTCTTGAGTCCATATGAGATTTTTTTTAAATTATTATTCTCTGTAAAAATTTTGTTGTCATTGTCATATCTTGGGTGTGCTACATGATATAAGGTATTCTCATATATAAATGTTAGATTCAAGTAAGAATTATAATAAGTTAGATCGAATATAAATAAAGTCTACTTATAAAATAATTCACCCATATACTTACGAATATTTAAAAAATATATTTTATAAATTTTTAAAATAGGATATAGAAAGATATATAATACAAATTAAATTAAATATAACTTAAAATTAATTTTAATTTTAATTAAATTAAACTTAATAAAATTATAAATTAATTTTTATTTTGATTTTACTAATAATGAAAACTCGTACTATTAATGTGATACCTTATCCAACCCATTTACAAATAGATATTAGATTAGTGAATATCAATAATTTATCCTAAATATCATTTGTAAATATTCTGATGTTCGAGTATTTCTTACATTTCTAAACAGGATTAATGTCACAATATATTAAATCATTTTAATATTTTTTTTTCCTCAAACTAACATTATCACGAATAAAATCTTAATTAATTATACTAAGGGATACAAGCCACCCTTTGTAAAGTAACATTTCCATTCTATAAAGGTTATTTCACGGTTTAATTGCTTCTTTTGTTCCTAGTTTGGTTGAAGTGTGTCAAATTCGTCATTCTTTTAGAAAAATATCAATTTCGTTCCCATATAAAAATAATCTGTGTCAATCAAGTCATCTCCGTTAAAAATCATTGCCTTCAAAACTCACTTTATCCACTGCAATATCAGGGATCGGACCCATGAAGTGAATAAAGTGAGTTTTGAAAGCAATGATTTTTAACGGAGTTATGACTTGATTGACACAAATTTTTTTTTATATGGGGACGAAATTGACATTTTTCTAAAAGAGGGACGAATTTGACACACTTCAACCAAACTGGGAACAAAAGAAGCAACTGAGTTTCATAAGTTATTTCATATCAATTTTCTAAATTTTTATTTTTTATTTTTTGTAAATTAGTTTTTTCTATTTTTTCTTACATAGCAAGTTACATATGAATATATTATACGGTGAAACAACGTAAGTCCTCTTTACTTAAAGTAATTTGCAAAAGCTTAAACAAAACAAGTAAGGGTGAATAGTTTTACTCCTTCAATCTTCTATGTTTATTGTCAAATATATTATATTTTCACTTTTGTAGTTCTTAAATTTATATATTATTGGTCTTTATTAATTATCACATATTCGTATGCAATGAATCAAGAGTGGGTGGGGACCTCAAAGTAGCATCTTGAAGGTAGGTCCTATAGAATCGTCTATGTCAACTCAAAATTTAGCACGCGTATCGTTTAAATAAAAAAAAAAAAGCAAAAAATAAAAATAAAAAAAGTGACAAAATTATTTGCCACCAATAATTAAATGAAAATATAAAGATCTTAATTAGTTGGTCATGAGATTTCTTAATAATGGTTAATTCAATTGGTAAAATATAAATCTAATTTCTTTAAGAATTTGAATAATTTTTTTATTATTATTGAAATTTAACTCTCATGAGTAAAGTTGAAAAAATCGAGTTTTTTTTTTTATAAATTTATTATCTTAAGGATTTAGATTAAAAGTGACGTAGGTTGGATTTGTATTTTATAGGTTTTGTCTCTCATTTTTTTTTCAAAGATCTATAAATGATATTAGAATAGATATAGAGAATTAACTTAAACAAAGAGAAATTAAACAAACATGTTTTGTTATGTAGAATAATGATACAAATGTTTCTGTAAAAGAAGAAGCATGAATATGAATGAATTACTTAAAAAATTATTAATTTTTAAAGTGAGTCTAAATTACTTTAAGATTTTCGGTTAAAAATATATAATTCAACTACGAACCCTCTTATAAGAAAAAGAAAAAAAAAATCATGAATTATTTTATTTTGGTATACTTCACGTTTCACCAACTTTTGTACTTCTCTGTCACCACCAAAATTTTTTCTAAGTTACTTTGGGAAAGCACATGCAACACCTGAAACTGAGACATATTCGGTTTTGCATGTGAATAATTTAGATGTTTTGATGATGAAGTGATGGATGTTAATAGAATTTGATTGAAAAGAAGTCGCTCCATGCAAGATTATTCGCCTTCAAAGATCAATGAACGTGATGATCACGGAATTAGGGTAACTTAGCTTCCTACCTTTTTACCACACTTTTTCAAAATGAATAAAAAAAAATAATAGAGGATGAAAATCATGACAATAGATATTGCTAAAACAAAATCGCTGTAGGAGAGGTTCGACATACACATAGATATCCATATTTTGATAAGATATTGTCCGTTTTAGGTCAAACCTTCAATGGTTTGCTTTTGGTATCACTTCAAAAAGTCTCTTACCATTGAAAGTATTTGTGTATATAAATCCATGACCAACCATTCTTTTACTCGATGTGCGACTTTGTTTGTATTCCAACAACTGGCACTATATAATTGACAAATTTTTTATATGAAAAAAACAAAAATCATAAATTGAAAAAAATATACGACACAAATTTATTTCCTCACACTTTTTGGAATCAGATTTGTATTTATTTCTACCAAATTAATCTGGAATATCTCTATTAGTTTTTTAGTAAAATTATTCTTATTTAGTAAAATAGTATTTTGTAATAATAGCTTCGTATTTCTCTTTGGAGAAACCAAATTGGGCATAATTTTGTCATTTTTCATGACAGAAAAATAAATAGCAGTAAATGAATCAATTTCACCCATATTAAGAGAACTCAATCCTATAAAAATGATTTAATTTGTAAGATGATGAGAAGAGAAAGTAAAACTTGTCATGAACTAAACAACGAAAAAGAAAGTAAAGACAAAAAGTATGAAAAGTGTTTAATATGATACTATGTAAATAGTAAATTGAAAGTGTTTATTGAAAATATTAGAACTGAATTATGTTATAAAAATATATTTAAATATAAAGAAAAAAAATGCAAAGGACAGAAAATTATAAAATAATTAAAAGAAGATATTAAAAATACCTTTATCAGAAAACAAAACATGTCCAAAAAAAGAAAAGACAAAAACAAGACACGTGATTTGAAGAAGTAAAAATGACAACCACAATTTAAATAACCATATTACAAATAAAATACTATACTTAAATATCTTCTGAGAATTGAAATGAGTATTTATTATATTAAGGTCATCAAAACGACCAAGTAGACATTAGTTTTTCCTTTCTTGCATATTATCTATCTCCCCTTTTCATTGTAATTCACCGAAAATATATTAATCATGTATATAAGTCAATTTATGTTAGAATTAAAATAATTAGAAACTCCTATCCTAATTGTTTTTTTAAATCTATATTAAAGAGTATGAAATGAATTAGAAATCTTATATATGATAAGATAGATTTTTAGTACATAAGTAAATGTAAATATTATATTTTAAGTCAATTTTATAAGATTAAGTATTATATTCAAATAACTTTATAATATACAAAAGAGTGATAATCTTATAAAGCAATTTTTTAAGATTAAGTAAGATTTAAAATTTGATTTTTTAAAAATATATATAAGGATCTTATTGTTTAAGAATATTTTTCACTTTGCTAGCATGCAATCATGTGGTATGTTTGAGCTGAGGAAGTTGGGTGGGGTTATGCTTATATGGAAAGTTGAACTTTTGCAAGGATGAAATGGAGTGGCTTCTCTCCTTACATGAAAAGTTGAACTCTTTCCAATATGAAGAAGACAACGAAACTTGTTATGGCCCAACGATACCCTTTCCATAGCTTTGTGCCCTCTTTTCAACAAGACATAGTTTCTCCACTACTATCATTCATTCTTTGACAATCTTCTTAGTATATTCATTCACTAATTAATCATCCTTTGCTTCAACTAACCATCCATTTCATGTCATTTTACACTAAACCTTCAAACAGTACAAAGACATGAAAAAGACCATCTTTTCAACTTAACTCTTTTATTAGTATTTATGAAAAAATTCAACTTCAGAAAACCAATTTGTAAGATGAGATTTTCATCCACTTATATATTATGAATTTGCCTCATTTCTAATCGACGTGAAACTTTTGACAGAATTTCTTAAGTCAACCTAGTAATATATAGAAATTCTTAAGTCAACCTAGTAATATATAGAAATGGTTTGTATAATTTTATTGTTACGAACAGAAGTATATTTGGCATAAAGTAAACAGAATTAGAGTGTTAATATGAGAGCAGCAAGAATTAAATGACAAGAATGGAATAAATGTGGGGTAATGTGTGCATAAAGCATGCGTCAGTAACATTTTTTTTTTTCATTATTTTACGGAAGACGACTTAAAATTTTAAGTGGTGAGTGTTTCGTTGAACAAAATCAAGAAGGAAAAATAATGGAAAATGATATTTTAATACTAACTTTTTGATATCATTTTGATATTGTACACGTGTCAAAATATGGTTGTACGATTTTAAATTAAAAAAAAAAAACTTTGGTTTTTTTCTTCCAAATATATTTTTGTCTCAACTTTTTTTAATTTGAAATCGTCCAACCACATTTTGACACGTGTTTAATGTCAAAATGATGTCAAAAATTGGTGTTAAAATACCATTTTCCAAAGATAATCTCAACTATTTTCAAAGGGAAAAAAAAAAAAAGAAAAAGGGGTAAGGGTCGGCATTGTTGTTATAATTTTCTAATCATGATAGGATCGATAATTTTATGGTCATTAGTGACACTCTTTTTGATGGACACGTATTTTATGGTCATTAATGATCTCTATGATTGTTTTAACATCAAGAAAGATAACATTGCCTGCGACAGTTTGACCTATGAATTTTTGTTTGCAAGTAATTTATAGATAACATTGTTTTATCTACAAATTTTGTGATTTACCAATAAATTTTAAGTGTAGATAATTATTTTTTTTTCTTATAAAAAAGAAAGAAAATAATAATAAAGAATAGTGTAAAATGTAGAAAACTTGTGTCAAATTATTATTACTCTTAAATGAAATTATCTCTGTGTAACAGTACTATTAAATCTTCTTAGGTAAAATTGGAGGAAAAGTGAAACAACCTTAAAAGTTGCCATGATCAATGGAAAAGAGAAAATAAGACTGCATAATCATTCTTTTTGATACAAATTTTTTACATTTATTTGACACTATTTTTACTATCCTTACTTACTTTTTATTCTCTTTTTTTTTTAAAACTACAAACTTTATACTTTTTTGAATCATTTTATCTTTGTATTGTGTCAAATGTAAAAATATGTCGTTGTATTATTAGTAGTAATGGCGTGCAATCTCTGCACGCGTGGTGCATCATTGTTAATAAACATCTTCATTGTTCCTCGTCTCTCAAGTTTCTACGTTTTGAAACATGTCATGGATCCAGTCGTACCAAAAGGAACCAAATGACTGAAAAAAACCCTATTGCTTACCTTCAACTAAGACGTTGTACTTGAAGAAACAACACTGACATGAATTAGATAGCCATGAAAGGGTAACAGAAGAAGGTTTCGGGAAAGTCCTTCAAGTATAATTGCATATAATAAAAATGGACCAGAAATGATTAAGAAGTATTATATATAACATAAAAGGTTTAAGAATTTTATATCATACATGCATGTATATATAATCCACAGAGATACTATATAGAATACAAATACAGTATTAGCATTTTTGAGGCTAGTTTAATTTACTAGGGTAAAGCCAAAAGGGCTTGTGATTGCTTCTCATAACGAAAATCATTTCCCATGGAGTCATCAGCCGACCAGACAAAGATACCATGAAGGTTTTGCCGAGTCTTTAGCTTGTGACATGCTGTAAAGAAGCCATCATTCGGGGCCAAGCCGCCACTTCCATCACTGATGAAACTCACCAACACCTTTCCACCTTTGTAATTCGAACTCTGCGTGTTGAAGTAGTCGATGAACTGTGCCACACTGGTGCCCTTGTCGTACGCATAAAACTGAAAGTTAACGTAGTCTATCAGGTTCCCGTAACTCTTCCACAATGCCAAGTAGTGGCTTTGAACTTGGTCATCGTCAAAAGGAGCAATGGAGGCAAATTCTATCACCCCGTTCGATTTCAGCGTCTTGATCAGCCTCCCCACACACTCCGAGAACGTTTCAGGGTCCGTTTTGAAGTGCTCGTAGTCGATGTCGATTCCGTCCAAGTTGTACTCTTTGATTATGGTTGTGAGTGTTGAAACGGCGTTGGAAACCCAGGAATCGATCGATGAGGGGTTGAAGTAAGCGTAGCCTCCTCCGACGCTGTCTCCTCCGAGACTCAGGGCTACTTTGACGTTTGAGTTTTTCGCCTTCACCGCTGAGACTTGGGTAGGGTTAAGGTTGTCGGTGTCCCAGAAGACGTTGAATTTTCCGTTGGTTGGAGAAGAGGTTGATGAGGTGTCATAGTCAATGGCGAAGGAGAGAATGAAGTGGAACTGGACATTTGGGTTGATGGGAACATCGGAGAATTTAACGTTGTTGAACTCCGCTCCTATGTATTCTCGGAATAGGTTTGAAGTTGGGGTGGACATTGTTTCTGCATGGGTTGATGTGAGTAACACGAACACCAAGAACAAAGTGATGGAAATTTTCATTTTCGAGTTCAGATATGCTGCTGTTACTGTTATATGCTTGGTGATGATTGCTTCATATGATAAAAGCTTTTATATATATATATATATATATATATATATATATATATATATATATATATATATATATATATATGTATAGTAGTTTATGGATAGAGTTTATGAACAAAGAGGAGGATGAAAAAAATATAATAATTGAATGCATGTCGTGGCTATAAGGTTGTTCTTTCTATCAAAGAAAAAGTTGAATTAAACTATTTTAATTTACGTTGATGCTTGATTTGTTTTACTGGATAACAAACATATTTGACTAATAGTAAACTTAGAATAAAATGTAATCTATCTAATGCCTTTTTAAAGAAAAAAATAAAGAAGAATGTGTATATTTATTATGGAATGAATTTCAATGTCATTGAGGATATAAGTAATATATGGATGATGATATTTGACCATTTTTTTGACAACAGGATATCAGAAATACGTGTCATCATTTTATTGGTCTATTTGAATTTATATTTAAAAAATATTTAAAACGGACCAATCAGAAACTGTCACGTATACATTGTCAAAAAAGTTTTGTTAAAAAAACTTTTTCCTTAATATATTCACCTCTTCTTATGAAAATTGAATCACTTAAAATATGCAAGTATAATTAAGAAAAATTCAATATACAATATATATTAAGTCGTTTAGATTTTGATATAAGAAGAGAAAGTAGTTAAGAGAAGTGGGTAGGTGTTGACGAATAAAGAAATATGTAGCAAAAGAAAAAAATTAGGATATACAATGAATTGAATGGGTAATGTTACAAAAATAGAGAACATGTTTGTTTTTGGTTTGTTGGGGAGTACACGGCAACCTTAACCTAAATTATCTTGGAAGGCAAAATGTCTCAATCCTGAATTAATCAAAATTTCAACATCAAATCTATTTTTCTGGGCAATGAAGTTACTTGAGAATGTAACAAAATAAAAGTCTTATATTATTATAAAAGTTGTTATGTTGAAGCATTGCAATCCCAATGTTAATAAAATCATGGAAATTGGGCCCACCTTTCTGTCTCAAGCCCAATTCAATCCCATTGTTCTCCTTTCCCAGCCCAACAGTCTTCTCCATTCCTAGATATCTTTGTAGAAAAGATTTGTAGACCAAAAGGAAAGTTAAAAATGATGCTACCCATGAACAGAAGGACAATGATATTTTCACAACTTTTTTTTATAACGGAACACATGTCATTATTTTATTGGTCTATTTAAATTTATGTTTAAAAAATATTTAAAAAGAAACCAATTACAAACTACCGCGTTGTCAAAAATTTTTTTAAAAAAATATCGTTAAAAGAGGTTTTTCCTAAACAAAAACAATGCTGCTTGCTACTCAATTTGGTTTGTTTCTCCTTAAACTACTCAAATGCTTTATGTTCATTGCCGACATTAGATATGTTATGTTAAAATAGATTAAAATATGCAAGTCAATCACTATTCAGTTAAAAAAACTAAATTTCGAACCAAGTCAAAATTTAATTTAGTCACATGATTCATCTAGATTGAATATGTCATGAGTCTAATTAACTCACATATCCATTCATAAATTTTATACATTAAATTATATTAAAAAATAAAAGTTTAAAAATTTTATTATCTTTATAGGAATTTTTGTGACTTTAGATTATATTTATAATTTAACATAATTTTAGAATTTATTTATATTGAATTTTATTTAAATTTTAATTAAAAATTTGTAATTTCTGTTAGAAATAAAAAAATTATAATAAAGTGAAGTAACCTATTTAACTCGCTAATATATTTATTAGACTAGATTCAATTTTTTTTTTGAATTTGTTAGTAAGTGAATTGGATTAAGTTAGTTTATTAAATGGTTAAAAAGATCGAATAACCAATTTTGATAATTATAATTGACACATTTTTTATTAAAAAAATGTTTTTACATCAAAATCTAGTTTTAGAGTTATCTTGGTCAATAAAAAAAGGTTAGCTTTTATATTCATAAGAAAACAGGTTAGTTTTGATAAATTGGTTACCCTATTGTTTACTATGAAAATTATTATAATGTGGAATTTGAAAACTGACTATTACTTGCTATTATGTTGACCATTGTTAAGAGATTGGCTAAATTAAAATATGTGTACTATTTAAAAGGTTTTATTAAGTTAGAGTTATTTCTGGATATTTGGAATGAAGTTCTTGTTAATTTTTGTCTTTTATTTGTAATGTATCAAGTATACAAAATTATTGTAATTTTCAATTGATAACCGTTTAAATTTTTTCATCTTTATATTAAATTTTTGTAGTCACTTTACTTGTTTTTACATGTTACTAAGTGAAATTTTATGATTAATATAAATGAATAGGTTTGAATTTTTTTTAGTCTTTTTAAGTTAAGTTTATGTTTAGTTTAGTGTCTATTTTTTAAAATGTCAATCTTTAGTCCTATGATATGAAAAATGTATCAAATCAGTCCTGTTAATTACCAAGTCATAAGTTTTTCATTAAGTAATTTGTTGTTCATAACTCAACATCAAAACACGAAATTTTTTTAAACCAAATTAATATTATATTTAATGCAAGAAAAAATAAACAATTAGACAAAACTTCTAATAATTTATATCATGTTACCTATGATGACTAGCTATTTATGCGTGTATGTGTCCACTTTTTTATTTAAAAAAAAATTATAAAACCATTTTTATTAAAATAATTATAAAATAAGTAATTTATATATTTTTATTATTATAAATAATTATTTTCATTTAAAAAGTAGTTATCAAAAAATAAAATTTTAAAATAGTTATTTTAATTTGTAAAATAATTAAATTTAAATTTAAAGTGTAAAAATAAAAATATAATAATTGTAATTTAAAACCGTAGTTACTTAAAAAAGTAAAATTGAAAAACAGATATAGACACTACAAGAGAAGATATTTTATATATGGATATAGATAAAATTAAGTAATTCAAATATTTTTTATTATTAATAGATTAACTATTATAAATAACTATTTATGTTTAAAAAAGTAGTTTTTAAAACAATAAAATATTAAAATAATTATTTTAATCTATAAAATAATTAAATTTAGGTTAACGGTAAGTGTAAAAAGGATAATGTAATTATTTTAATTTAAAATATCAGTTACTTAAAAAATACAATTGAAAAGAAACGTGTACACACAAAGTAATAAACCCTGTTTATATATAAATATATAGGTATAAATTAATTAAAGTATCATTTTAAATTAATTTCAATATTTTTTTTACATAAAAACAAGTAAATAAAAAAATTAAATAAAAGAATAATAAAATTTATAAACAAATTTTAAACATTCAATAATAAATTAAATAAAGAATAATAAATTCATAAATAACTTAAAAATTACTTAAATTTCTCTTAATCATCCATTTAAATTGTAACCAACAATTTAAACGTTAACTATTGGTAAACAGTAGTAAAAAACAGAAAACTAGTGAGTTGACTGTTAAAATTGTAATTTTTTTAAAAAAAAAATCATAAAAGAGGTTTTGATTATTACGTGTTTGTTTTTGTGTTGGATGTAACGGTCGCTTGATGCCATAAACGACCCAGGTTTAACTCCGTTATCCTCGCCCATTATTTTCCTGTTGCACTACCACTATTTTGAAACGTCTTTCCGCTAGTAACAACATAACGGTAACGCTTCTTTCAGTTTCCATTTCTTCTCTGTTTCCATTTTCACTTTCTCCCTTTGTCTTACCTTTTCTTCCAGCTTCCATAACAGAGACACCACTCCCTCCTTCTCTCTCACACTCACTTATTATATCATTTTTCATCTCTCTAGAATAAAGTTTCTGACACTGCAAAATTCCATCTGAATAAAACAACCTAACTAACTGCACATTCTAAGATAACCATTATTCTTCTTTTGGATTTCAGTTTCACACTCTTCCAGTCCACACATTTTGTTGCCATTGCTTCCGATTTCAATTCTTCAAGGAGGTTTCAACATTGAATTTGTTAGGTGCAATGGAGCCTCAGCAGAGAAGAGGAGGATTGGTGCCGGTATCGCCGTCGCAGACGGCGCGCTCGGGCGACAAGCTGGCGCGAGATCTGCGACCTGCGGATTCTAGTTCCAGTGGTCACAGCAAGTTCGATAAGGACAAAGGCGTCAATGTGCAGGTTCTCGTTCGTTGCAGGTCACTGAGTCCAACTCCGATTTTCACTTCATTGAGTTCGGTTTGTGCGTGACTCGTTGAAACTCGCTGATGGAATTTATTTTGCTTCTGCTTTTTTCAGGCCGTTGGGTGAAGATGAAGCGAGGTTGAACACGCCGATCGTGATTTCTTGTAACGAAGGTAGAAGAGAGGTTTCGGCTGTGCAGAATATAGCCAACAAACAGATCGACAGAACCTTCGCATTCGACAAGGTTTTTTTGCGTTTTGCTTTTTTATATGATGACTTTTTTGGTAATGCATACTTCGAGGAGTTACTGGTTTTATTGCTTGGATGTGGATTACTCTGTGGATTTTATGAATTCTTCATCCTGGTGAAAGTATTTATATTGTTGAACTTCATAAGGAATGATCGAGTAGCTCATTAGACACTCATTAGTAGTCACTTGCCTCCTATTACTCTTATTTTATCTATCCATCATAAATAATAGTCATGGCAACAAACTATTACTCTTATTTTATCTTTTTATTTGTTGATTCTTCACTGGCAATCGTGCATTCATCGGAATTGTGTTTCTTATGGAATAGGTTTTTGGTCCGAACTCCAAGCAGAAAGAACTATTTGAGCAGGCCATGTCTCCTATTGTGAATGAAGTGCTTGAAGGCTATAACTGCACCATTTTTGCGTACGGTCAAACAGGGACAGGGAAGACGTACACAATGGAAGGAGGTGCAAGAAAAAAGGTGATCTGTTTTTTGCTTGCATAGCCTTTTATAGTATTTCTTGTTGCTTTGAGCTGAATCTGTTACTTTCTATGTTTTTGGTTATGTAGAATGGAGAGTTTCCCAGTGATGCTGGTGTCATCCCAAGAGCTGTGAAGCAGATTTTTGATATATTAGAATCTCAGACTGCCGAGTATAGCATGAAAGTAACGTTTCTAGAGCTTTACAACGAGGAGATAACTGATCTTTTGGCCCCTGAGGAGACTTTAAAATTTGTGGATGACAAATCTAAGAAACCAATAGCTCTCATGGAGGATGGAAAGGGGGGAGTTTTTGTTAGAGGTTTAGAGGAAGAGGTTGTTTGCACTGCAAATGAAATTTATAAGATATTGGAAAAGGGCTCTGCGAAAAGGCGAACAGCTGAGACTTTTCTCAACAAACAAAGCAGTCGCTCCCACTCCATATTTTCTATCACAATTCACATTAAGGAGTGTACTCCAGAGGGTGAAGAAATGATTAAATGTGGGAAGCTAAACCTTGTGGACCTTGCAGGCTCTGAGAATATTTCACGTTCGGGTGCAAGAGAGGTATGAAATGATTATGGGATTTATTTTGGGCAGTGTCCATTCAAATTGTATAATTTGGACAGTAGGACAGCTTTACTATTTTGTTAGAATATTGATATTGGAAAAAGTACCCCTCATCTATTTAGTCATCTTCAATTCCGGTATTATCTTTAGCTCACTTTTATTTTTTTCTTGACATTTGTCTGAAAAGAGTAAAATGGTATTGCCTTTTTGAGCTTCATTTGTGAGAAAATGCTCGCAGGGAAGAGCAAGGGAAGCTGGGGAGATAAATAAAAGCTTGCTTACTCTAGGTCGAGTGATTAATGCTTTAGTGGAGCATTCAGGTCATGTTCCTTATAGGTAAGAGTGACTAACGTTCTGGCTATCTCTCGTTTGCATCTTTTGATTCTATTTTCAAACCCGGAGAAAAAAAATGCTTTTGTATTATCAAGTTGTCCCATCATACCAGGGATAGCAAATTAACAAGATTGTTAAGGGATTCCTTGGGCGGTAAAACAAAGACGTGCATCGTTGCTACAATATCACCTTCTATTCACTGTCTGGACGAAACTCTCAGTACCTTGGATTATGCACACCGTGCCAAAAATATCAAGAACAAACCAGAGGTGATTTTCATTGTTCCTAATTTTCTCTGTAAACCTTACCATGCTTTTTTGTTTCTTATCACAGATCCGCAGTGCAACATATCTAATAGTTTGGAGTTCAATACTTTGTCAGATCAATCAGAAGATGGTGAAATCTGCACTCATTAAGGATCTGTATTCTGAAATTGACAGGCTGAAGCAAGGTTGTCCTGTGTTTACAAATATTTTGTTAGTCACCTTGCATTGTCCCTCCTTCAGTTTTCTCTAAACAGAGAACTTTGCATCATGTTAATAAACTACTTTTTATTTCATAGTTCTGTGCTGGCTTTATTTATTTATTTATTTATTTATTTATGTGGTTTGCAGAGGTGTATGCTGCAAGAGAGAAGAATGGAATTTATATACCGCGTGACCGTCATCTTCAAGAAGAAGCGGAGAAGAAGGTTTCTCTAACCGTGTCTTAATAAGAATTGGGAATAAAATTATGCTTTTGAGACATTACTATTGCTAAAACTGTATATTCTATAGGCCATGGTTGAAAAGATAGAACTGATGGAACAAGAAGCAGAGTCCAAGGATAAGGTATTTTCCGTTGTAAATTATTCCAACATAGGTATAGTCACTTGAATATTGAAAAGCATCTCATTACTTGTGAGCAGCAACTGATGGAACTTCAAGAACTCTACAATCGTCAGCAACTTTTGACCGTCGAGCTAAGTGATAAACTAGAAAAAACTGAGGTAAAAAATGTTCACAGGAGATGGTTGTTAACTGATTTTTCTTTATTTTGAACTTCTGATCTGGTTCAAGAATTAAATTTACTTATGGTTCATATTATCTCAGAAAAGTCTTGAAGAAACTGAGCAGTCATTATTTGAACTTGAGGAAAAGCACACACAAGCAAATGCAACAATTAAGGAAAAGGAATTTCTAATATTTAATCTACTGAAATCTGGTTAGTGAAGATAATTGTAACTCCTATTCTGTATCAACCAGTTGTTTGAATATCCCCTCTACCATACTGTGTTTTTGGTTGGTTGATCAAAATCATTTTCTCCTCATTCCAATGTGTGATTTTTCTCCGTTCTCTGCATCTTCCAGAAAAAAAACTCGTGGAGCATGCAATTGAGCTACGATCAGATCTTAAGAATGCTGCATCCGATGTGTCGAACCTATTTTCTACAATTGGTTAGAATCATTTTTCAACTGGTAGTTTTATTGGGCCCCAATTAGAGGGAATAACTTGACATCACATAAATGGTTGTTTTTAAACTTTAGAACGGAAGGATAAGATTGCAGAAGGAAACAGAATACTTATCCAGAAATTCCAGTCTCAGTTAGCTCAACAGCTAGAAGATCTGCACAAGGCTGTTGCAGCATCTGTAATGCAACAGGAGCAGCAACTGAAGGCAATGGAACAAGATATGCACTCTTTCGTATCAACAAAGGCAGAGGTGGGTTTCCATTTGCAATGATGCTTGTTATTTTTCTTATCAGATTAACAAACTTGTTATTATTTCCTTCTTTCAGGGTATTGAAAATCTTAGAGTACAGGTAGGAAAACTAAAAAATATGTATGGTTCCGGCATTAGAGTTCTCGACAGTTTAGCTGAGGAGCTTAAGGGAAATAACCAGTTAAAATTTGGAGAGTTGAATTCTGAAGTAGCCAAGCATTCATCCGCCTTGGAAGATGTAAGTGTCTTACACTTTATAAGTTGATTGATTCAACGTGAGTTTCTTGGTGCATTTACTATGTTTTGTGTTCTTCAGCTGTTTAAAGGAATTACATTAGAAGCTGATTCATTACTGAAGGATCTTCAAAGTAGTCTCCAAAAGCAAGAGGCCAAGTTAACTGATTATGCTCGACAACAGGAAGCGGTGCGTGATTTCTTGTTTGTTGGGTGAACTTCAGAGTTAGGGATGTTAAATTCTATTTATTGAATGCAGGCACATGCCAGAGCAGTCGAGAATACACGTGCGGTATCTAAAATAACTCTGAACTTCTTTGAGACATTACACATGCATGCATCCAATTTGATCCAAATTGTGGAAGAATCACAATATACCAATGACCAGAAATTGTACGAACTTCAAAAGAAGTTTGAGGTGACTGAAAGTGCCTTTTTTTTTTTTGCGGAATTTGCACAAATCACGATTTCGAATTTCTTAATACTCCTTTGCCTTTTAACATTTACGCGTCTCTTATTATTTATTGGGTGTAGGAATGTACTGCATTTGAAGAAAAACAAATGTTGGAGAAAGTGGCAGAAATGCTTGCTAGCTCTAGTTCTAGGAAGAAAAAACTGGTAGCGATTTCTTTTAGACAGTCTAATCTTCCTTACGCTAGCTTCCTTTACTACCTGACTGCAGTTTCTTACCATTCTTTATTTGCTTGTTAGGTCCAAATGGCAGTTAATGATCTTCGAGAGAGTGCAAACACTAAAATCAGTAAGCTTAGGCAAGAAACGTTAACCATGCAAGATTCCACTTCTTCTATTAAAGCAGAATGGAAAATTCACATGGAAAAATCGGAGTCCAACTATCATGAGGATACTTCAGCGATAGAATCTGGAAAGAATGACCTTGTGAAGGTTCTCCAGTACTGGTATGGAATATGGATATTTTGTTCTTATTATTCTCTTCTGTTCACTGAGCCCTACCCTAACCAAACAATTGCACAGCCGCAAGAAAGCCGAACTAGGCGCACAACAATGGAGAAATGCTCAAGAGTCCATACTTAGTCAAGAGAAGAGAAATGCTGCTTCTGTTGACTCCATTATTCGGTAGGTTTTTCATTCCTTGCTAAGATCAAAACTGTCACTATGTTTTTTTATCTGCTCATTTTTTTTTAAAAAACTGCTTTCCAACAGAGGAGGAATGGAAGCAAATAATCTCGTACGAGCCCGATTCTCAGGAGCTGCGTCAACTACTCTTGAAGATGCAGAAATAGCAAACAAGGATATTAAATCTTCCATTGAACGTGAGTACTAGCGTTCACTAGCGTTCATATCTATGCTATGCTATGCACCACAAAATGCCTTGGTAGATAATGCCACGAATGTCACTTGACAAATTATTTATGCTTGCCAGATTCATTGCAACTTGATCGCGACGCCTGTGGTAATATAAACTCTAGGATTATCCCATGCTGTGGTGACTTGAGAGAATTGAATGGTGGTCATTACCATAGAATCGTAGAGATAACTGAAAATGCAGGGAAATGTCTTCTCAGAGAATACGTGGTAAGGGACGTCAAGTACCGCTTAGTGTGCATATATGTATAGATTCTGGTAACAAAAAATCCTTGTGTGTGGCATGTCTTGTGGATTCTAATATTGTGTTTAAACTGCTACATGAGATACAGGTAGATGAACCATCCTGTTCAACACCCAAAAGGAGACCCTTCAATCTGCCCAGTGTTTCGTCCATAGAAGAACTAAGGACCCCACCATTTGAGGAACTACTGAAATCATTCGGGGATTCTAAATCTTCAAAAAATGCAAATGGTGACGTTAGATACATTGGGGCATATGAATCTGCACAATCTGTAAGGGATTCCAGACTTCCCCTTATAGCAATCAACTAGAGCAGTCAAAACTCTGTAAATACTGTTCCAATGTATTTCCACACAAATTACAAATTCGTTTATTTTTTATTTTGGAAAGAGAAAGAAGGAAAAAAAAACAGAGTAATATGTAATTTTTTTAATACAGTCTGGTTCCACATGGATACATCTACTGTTGATGTCAACTGTCATTGGATTATTATATGATTTCGACATGCTTTTGTTGCATCTCAAACCTTCCATGACAATTCATTGAGTGAAAAACAAAACACTGAATGGTTAATTTGATGGCAGGGTGTTTAAAGAATGGTAAATTGATCATCTTTTAAATATAATTTTAAATATAGTGAAAATTATACACGATATTTTATTTTTATGTACATCCACTTAGATGATCTATTTATAATAGAAAAATACGAATTTAGTTCAAAATATAAATAAAAAATAATAATAAATTAACTAAAAATAAAAAATAAATATAAAATAAAGATAATATATTTAATATTTATATATAAATAATATGTACCAAGTTTATTATCAACATAATTCATAGATATAATTCATAAATAGTAAAAATATATTTTCTTGTAAATCATCAATGATAAATATATGGTTGACTTTGATAAAGAAATTATTTATTAGAGAATCATTATGTCTATAAATAAATTTAAAAAAAGCATATTTTCCATGAGACAAAAATGAATCAAATGTAATGGTAATAAAAGGAAGATCACAATAAACTACAGTGAAAAAAGTGAGGAATGAAAATTCAACCTGAAATAAGAAAACAAAAACTCAGACATGCCACCAAAATCCATTAACATTTTGATGTTAATATGTTTGAAACATATTAAAGGTAAAATAATGTTGTTGGATGCAACACAGCTTCAAGTCAGCTCCTTGATCCGTACACAAGCAGCTATACGTAAATTTTGATTGTTAGATTAAATTAGATAACATGATAAAAAAGAAAAGACATTTATGTAATATACGAAAATTCACCTAATCTTAACCAAATTCCTCGCCTTAAATATTTTCACATTCTATTCTATCTTCTCAAACAAATCAACGTGCAACAATTCTGCATCTCTAGCAGTAGCACACAAGCAGTCACCCAAAAAATGCAGAACGTAGTATATACCTGATTCTCCGTAAAAGATCTTAATGCAACTTGTAATTTAATACATTATTATAATATGCAAAAGCAATCAAACATATGTTAACGAAGTATATTTAAGAGTTCAAATAATAGTTAAAAGTGTCATAGTGAGAATAAAAATAAAATAAAATTGAGTGATATATAAGAAAAACAAAATCTACAAACATTAGGTTTTATGGTTTTATATTAAAAGTGGTCTTACCTCTCTTTTCTTATGGTCAATCTCTTCATTTTATTGAAGTAAAACAATCAACATCAAAGTAAAATTACTATCAAAATGATGCTACTTTATGTAAAGATTATCCTAAACCATTGCCTTGCTTGTAAGCATGATGAACATCAACATTTTTCCTGCATCAGCTTTGTATATCACTAGATTGCCTTATCAAGAGGTTCATTTACATGGATGACAAACCTTGTACAGGAAGACTTTCCATTTGTTAAAGACATTAATACGATGATATTTTAATAATTTTTTTTAATAATTTTTTTATAACAGGACATGCGTTATTATTTTATTGGTCTGTTTGAATTTATATTTAAAAAAATAATTGAAACGCATCAATCACATATACATTATCAAAAAATTATTAAAAAAAATTGTTAAAATATATTTTTTCCTAATATAAAATATACTTTGGTTTCTTTCTCCCTTCATAATCTATATACATACATAAAAGATGATGTTCCATTCAACTAGAAACCTATATTGTTAAATGACTAATAAATATGACTTATAGACAACACCAATAATTCAAAAGTTAAAATGATAGCAAATAACATGTATAATCCCATTAAAACATACTAATACATGTGTTTATTGAAAAATAATTATGATATGATGATAACTTTTTTATGCCGGTTAAAAGATATTTTTATATCAATTATGAAATCAACTTTTTACTTTTTTATGTCATATTCAAAACTAATATAAAAAATCATACTTTTTAAATTCTTATTATTAAGTAAACTTTTTATGTTGATTGTGATAACCACAATAAAAAATATGATTTTCTATGTTAATTATAATCCTAATTAACAAAAAAGTGACCTATAATTATAATAAATCATTATAAAAATCATTTTTAAATTATTTAAAAAAAAAAATTAAAAGTTCTCCAATTAATCATATCAACATATTTGTTGCTTCTCGCCAAATCTACTTTTTTTTTTTTCTGAAGAAAATTAGTTTTTCATAGTATACTTTATAACCACAACATTTCCTTACCTTAAAAAAAAAGAAGTAATAATATAAATTCGGATTATCAAATATTCACTCATATCACATCTTTTCCAACTTCATAACTAAACTAATTTACGTCTTAGTTGTTACGTTTAATTAGAAAGAGTTGTATCTTCATTAGTTATAATTTTCAATACTTTTTAATATTTATAGCAAATTTTTAGTTGTCATATTTAGAATATTGTCTACATAATAATGTCAATGAAAAAAAAGATAGTTAAAAATAGTTTATATTTTGAGAAATGAGAATAAACAAATATCTAATTGTATTGGCTTTAATTATCCTAGTGGAGATTGTCCACTTTTATTTTATAGTAATTAAAAAGTAGTATTTTTTCTAATTATTATTGAAATAAAATATATTATTCAATTTATAGAAAATATATTTTTAAAGAGTAATTATACAAAGCTATCTCTACCAGGGAAAACACATGTTGCATGTTTATAATTTTTTTATGATAATAAATTATTATTACGAAATTAAATATAAATAAATTTTATAATTTTAATGTAAATCATTTTTATTTATTTTATAGATAGTTTTACAACTAAAAACTAATTAAGTTCAAGAAAGTGGTTAAATTTTAAGAAACTATAAAATAATTATTTTAATTCAAGAAAACATTTATTTAAAAGACAAATTTGAAAAAAATATGAAAATTGAAAGAAGAATTTATGTATAGATATAAATATTTTTATAATTTCATTGTATATAATTTTATTTATTTTATAGGTAATATTACAATTAAAAAATATTAATTTTAAAAAATGATCAAATAAAAAATGATTAAATTTAACTAAAAGATAAAATTGATAAAATAATTATTTTATTTAAAAGAAAATTTATTTAAAAATATATATGAAAAATAAATATGACAAAAAAAAGAGAATCTTGTATATATATATATAAACAAGAGTAAAATTGATAATAAAATATAAAAAAAAATCATTCTCTAAAAGAAATTTCTTTATTAATAAATATAGATATTTAATTAATATATTTTATATTATTTGAAGAACATCATCTCAGTCATAAAAATATCTGTATGCTCTAAAATAACATTTGTAAAATAATAACTTCACACCGTAATAATATCTCAAAAAACTTAATCACAGTCCACACAAAAATTGAAAAATTGAATTAATTTGTTTTTATCTCTACTTAATTTATATTAGGAACATTAATCAGATTAATACATAGTGTTTAGTGGTAGAAAATTTTGCTGATAAATGGAACAGTAGATTAGAAATTAGGTCCAAGATGATTCAATTGGGAACCCTATGTTTTGGAACAGAGCTCAAAAGTTATACATTTTATAAACCTTCTCTCCTACTTTCAAACCTAACCCAATCTCAACCATTGATTTTCTGTTATACTCATAATGTTAAATCGTTTTGCAAGTTTTATCTCGTCTCTTCTTGAAGTTTATAGCGGTTTTCATGTTATTTGTTTGGAGAAATAACGCCCTTCTCACTACACACAGAGCTTGGTCTTCGCCGACACTGCACACAGAGGTTCGTCTTCCCACACTGCACACCAAGCTTCTTCTTCGTCATTGTTGTAGTCACGTTCGTCGCTGCTCCTGCGCGTCGCGGTCGCTGCTGCTCCTAACATCCCTCGCTGCGCTGCAATCCTTCTCTATCTAAGGTTATTTTGTTTACTTATTTTTTTTGTCTTCCTTTGTGGCTATCTTTGGTGTAAGGAGACAAATGTGGTTGATGGGCTGCAGTGCCTTTTTATTTTTTAGCATTCCTCATAACAGTTATGATGCTGTAATTTACGTTTTCAACCTTCAAAACTCTAACACTCTCCGTTCTTCTCCGGAACTCATCTTTTTGATAAATATAACAGTTTTCGTTTCTGAAGTTTCTGATGTGCATCACATAGGTTCGTAATAGACCTTTTGCTGTGTTGTCCGCGAAAGACAGAAGACATGAATAGGGGGAGAACTGAAGGCATAACCTTTACGAAGGAACCTTTCATGGAGGATGCTGGGCCTCGGAAGATGTGAGCTTTTACTTGTGCTTGCTTACCATCACACAATACATTTGATTGTTGAAAAGAGAATGTTATTATTTTGTTGTTTCTTTATTGCAGAAAGAACATGGAGTTCTCCACGTTATCAGATACGGATATAAGCAAACTTGGTGAAGTTCAAGTGTGGAAAGGATCCTACTATGATTCCTTTAAGAAACCTATCCATGGTGGCTTGTTGGATCCTCGCATGGTACCCTTTAATCCCCTTTTGCACATTTCACCTTGAATTCTGTTGATGCTTGTGCTTGATTTTCTTTTTGCATTTTTTAGATTTTGATATGATCATCATGCTACGTTAGTTGTAACATAGGATGTAAAATTAGTCCTTTGTGTTCTGGGTCTAATTAGTTGTGTGATGACAGATGCAACATTGGAATATTTGGTTTTGGAAGTTTCCCTGTAGTGGTTTATTTTCTTATTGTCTAGGTTATGTGGATGATGAAATTGCCAATTTAATTTGGATGTGTGATTTTATGGATTATGAGTAATTGGACATGGGCTTATCATTGACTTTTATAGTTAACTGAAATGTTATCTGAAACAATTCTTATCGAGTGAAATTTCAGGTTTGGTGTTTGGACCTTGAAGCAACTTTATATGACAAATATTTCTTTCGTCTCTTAACATTTTAGATTGTTTTCAGACATTTTTCATTTATAATGCATATGTTTGATTTATCTTGGTTGTTTTGACAATGCTGTTCTTATTTGCTCTCAAATTATCTTTGGTAGCTTGTATCTTTCCACTGCATTCTACCTTGTTTCACAGGGGAGACACACGCATAATGTGAATATTATGAACTTCTTAAACCGGACTAAATGATTTTTCATTGCTAATTTACTTTCTACTTACACGTTTTAGTGTTTTACACCTTAAATTTATGGGAATTGCTAGAATCTTTTGGATTAGGTCTTGAATGTTGGTCTGTAGTTTGGATTTGGAAAATGTCTTTTTAGTTCTACTTTAATGCATATGTATTTTTATTTTTCCTTCTCTCTTTTGATGTTATTTCCTACAGATTCTTAAATACTGATATTGATTAATGACCAACAAAAATCTATTTAATTGCTTTTGATTGTTGAGAAGTCTTGCCTATAAGCCTCTATGAGAAGAGGTATCAGCAGACCTTTTCCTAGAATATGTTGAAGAATTCAGGTTGCCGTAATAGTCAGTTGGACTTGGGTGATATTACTTTTTAGGACTTTCAATCTGTTTATCATCATCTATGTACGTGTGTGTATATATATTCCGCCCTACTGCTCATGTTTTTGCTCTTTTCATGCACAAAATGCTAAATACCTTTTATTTTTTTTTGCGTAATTCAGGGTCCTGCTAATAAGAGTCTTGGCTGTGCTACATGCCATGGGAATTTTCATGACTGCCCAGGACACTATGGATACTTAAACCTTGCCCTTCCTGTTTTCAATGTTGGATATTTAAGTAGCATTGTGGAAATACTGAAGTGCATTTGTAAGGTATCCAAATGTTTCATATGTGCTCTCTGGATTTTGGTTTTTCCTTAATAGTCAGTACATCTGTTAGGTTTCAACTTGAGAAACCTAAAGAAATATCAAGAACACACACCGGAACACACACCGGAACACACACCACACTCTGTATAACCTCCTCTT